>NC_069504.1:560042352-560194852 GCF_027579735.1 Bombina bombina
GCCTAGAAGTAGGCCTAGAAGATAACCTCACTATATAACCAAGAGCTAGTATCCTTAGGCTATGATTTACTAGTTATAATCTTCCCTAGATAGTTCTGGGATTTCTCCACTTGAACATCTCTAAGTACCAACCTCATATTTTAAACGACTCATACTTATATAAGGCTCCGCCCCCCCTGACTCTCCACCATTTCCTCTTTATTTATAGCGGTGCTTACCAGCTGAATATCCCCCCCCCCCTGTATATCTCAGCCCGAGAGTGGCTGACACATAAGCCAATTCTCCACAGCCTGACTTTGATATTCTTTCAATTGTTTCTATAGCACTGTGGAGATCATCTGTTCATAATATAACATAAAATGAAGTTGTATTCTATCTCGCCTAAACTCTTGTCTATCTCCATATTATGATGTAATATATGATTATATTGTTACATGTGTATTATACTAATAATGTTAATCTATAGACAATGTATTATCTACTCTGATGTAACACTGGCGATTTTTGTTTGTTAAACTATACTTTAACTTCAATAAAAAAATTATTTAAAAAAAAAAAAAAAGTAGAAAGTTCCCTTCTACTAAACACACTGTGCATTTCAAGAGAGATAGCGACATGAAATCCTAAAAAGACGTGAAACAAGGAGAAATATCCCCAGATTCTCTATAACAATCCTGTGAAAATCTCACAGCACGTCTAGAACCCTTCCAGAGAGGAAAGAAAAATATAGAACTGATAAAGTACACAAAACTCCAAAGGCTTTGAAGCAAACAAATGAAGGATACCACTTCAGTAACAGATGAAGGAATTATACTGTCCAGATCTGAGATTTCAGCCTCAGAAACTACCGGCAAATCCTCCTCACTAACTTGGAAGAAGGAGCTCTCACAAACAGGTCTGAGACAACGCAAGGGCAAAGCATACTGAACAGAGGCCCTTTAAATAATAAGTGATGACATTACAATTCTGACACTGCATCCTGTCTCACATGGATGATGTACACCAGTCTGGCCATAAAAGGAAGTGCAGGAAATTAGCAGCATCACACAGTATGCACCAGAGTCAGCAAGAGAGGTGAGTAAAATGGCTGCCAGCAGCACATGGCAAACAAGGCAGGGAAAAAACCCTGACACCCTCTTATCTAAGACTTAAAATGTCCTCTTGGTTTTTCCCTGAAGTAAAGGAAAAAACAGACAAAGCTACAGATACCGCAGAAGAAACCTGAGCTTGCAACTTCTGTAAGCAAATACACTCCTCCAGGAGATTGATAGGAACCACAGGGCACTGCATGTGACACCATATAGGCTTGGGACATAAAAGGAGAAAGCTGTGGCAGTGACTTAACAGCAACATCCTTGGAGACATGAAGTTCAAACCAATCTGTACATTTAATAGCATTTGCGAAATCAGAGGTACAGAAAAAAAGTTGAGCAAGTCTTCCACACAACTTCAGCATCAGAAGAAGGAATTATACTGCCTGAATCCGAAATTTCACCCTCAGATGCACCCGAAGAATCTTCATCCTCTGACTTCTGAGAGGGAATGCTTTGATTAGCCACTTCAGGATCAGAAACCTTACTTACTGTTTCTGTAAATTTCCTTTTGCGTTTTCCCAGCAGCATGGGAAAAGCAGACAGCACCTCAGATACTGCAGAAGATACCAGGGCAGTAATATCTTGCAAAATAACTCCAGACGGAGAATGAGAGGAAACGCAGGACACTGCATGTACAGATGAATAGGATTGGGATGCTTGAGGAGAAAGCTGCGGCACATCTGAAACAGGAGGCTCATAAACAGCATACGCCTTAGCTAATGATGGCTCAGGGTCAAAAAGTCTATTTCTATAAGCTAAAGTTATTTCAATACATGAACAAAAATGTACTGGGGGTTCCACCTAAGCATCAAAACATAAGCTACAGGTAACATCCTGCACAGTCTCCTGATCCATAATACAAAAAGAAGCGAATAAAAAAAATAAAAAAACAGTTTTTTAAGCAGGTGGACATTGAGAAAATATTTTTTGAATTCTTTAGTGATCTATATAATGCAGAACCATATAATATTACTAATCAAAAAAATTTTGGGATAGGATCCGAGACCCTAAATTGTCATTTGAAGTAATCTCGTCTATTAATTCCCCTATTACAGATGAGGACATTGTATCTGCTATTAAAATCGCCAAAGTTAACAAAGCTGCGGGGCCAGATGCCCTCCCATTAGAATTTTACCGAATATTACAAACTCAGATAACTCCAGTTCTAAATAAATGATTTAATTCATATTTCTCCGGGAATCTTGAATGCTCCCCTTATTTTGCGGCGGCGAACATTTCATTAATCCTAAAAAAGGACAAAGATCCTGAATGCCCTAGTTCTTATAGGCCAATCTCGGTCCTTAATACCGACTATAAGCTACTAATGGCGATTTTAGCCAGTCGATTAAAACCACATATAGGGGATATAATTCATGATAATCAGTCGGGATTCATGCCAGGCCGGAACTCAGCCAGAAACACTAGGAAACTTTTAATATTGTTAGAATATCTATGGAACAAACATATGGCCCACAAATCCTCTGTACCATCTGATGAAGCTATCTTAACGGTTGATGTCGAGAAGGCTTTTGACCGGATAAGTTGGAACCATATGTTTTTTTCTTTGGAACAATTTGGTTTAATTGGACATTTTCTCAATTGTATTCGTGCTATATATAGTATGCCCTCATCAGCCATTATCATCAATAACGGTTTACATTACAAAGAGGGACCCGTCAAGGGTGCCCTCTATCGCCGTTACTATTTAACATCTGCCTAGAACCCTTAGCCATATTGCTTCGACAGGAATTAGAGGGCATCTTAGTAGCAGACAATCAATTGGTTTTGCTTTGATATGCAGATGACCTCTTGCTATTCTTGTCTAATTTTCAAATCACATTGCCAAAACTACAGGACATAATTGGGCAGTTTGGATTAATTTCGGGTTACAAGATTAATATACTTAAATCAAAATTGATGTGGCTACATAGAAGTTCCACAGCTAGAATTAAACACCCTTTCCTGGAGGTAGATCAAATTACTTATTTAGGGCTCAGGCTCTCTAAAAATCCGAATGAATGGTATAGTATAAACTATACGCAATGCTTGGGTTTCTTTACCTATTTCCTTATCAGCACGTGTTGTTTTAATTAAGACTCATTTTCCCCAAAATATTCTATATTTTTCAAAATATGCTGCTCCCTATTCAGAAGGCGGATGTACATAAATATAATAAAGCCTGTTCCAGGTTTTTATGGAAGGGACTCAAATCCCGGATTGCGATACATCGGCTTATGAACTCAAAATTATCAGCTGGTTTGGAGTTTAATTAAAATTTAGACCTGCTGTAAAAACAGGGCGGGCCGTGGACTGACTACACTACAGGAGAAATGAATTTATCAGGTAAGCATAAATTATATTTTCTCCTGTTAAGTGTAGTCAGTCCACGGGTCATCCATTACTTATGGGATACCAATACCAAAGCTAAAAGTACACGGATGACGGGAGGGACAGGCAGGATCTTTACACGGAAGGAACCACTGCCTGTAGAACCTTTCTCCCAAAAACAGCCTCCGAAGAAGCAAAAGTGTCAAATTTGTAAAATTTTGAAAAAGTGTGAAGTGAAGACCTAGTTGCAGCCTTGCAAATCTGTTCAACAGAGGCCTCATTCTTAAAGGCCCAAGTGGAAGCCACAGCTCTAGTAGAATGAGCTGTAATCCTTTCAGGAGGCTGCTGTCCAGCAGTCTCATAGGCTAAACGTATTATGCTACGAAGCCAAAAAGAGAGAGAGGTAGCCGAAGCTTTTTGACCTCTCCTCTGTCCAGAATAAACGACAAACAGGGAAGAAGTTTGACGAAAATCTTTAGTTGCCTGCAAATAAAATTTCAGGGCACGGACGACGTCCAGATTGTGCAAAAGTCGTTCCTTCTTTGAAGAAGGGTTAGGGCACAATGATGGAACAACAATCTCTTGATTGATATTCTTGTTAGTGACTACCTTAGGTAAGAACCCAGGTTTAGTACGCAGAACTACCTTGTCTGAATGAAAAATCAGATAAGGAGAATCACAATGTAAGGCCGATAACTCAGAGACTCTTCGAGCCGGGGAAATAGCCATTAAAAACAGAACTTTCCAAGATAACAGCTTGATATCGATGGAATGAAGGGGTTCAAACGGAACACCTTGCAGAACGTTAAGAACTAAGTTTAAGCTCCACGGCGGAGCAACAGTCTTAAACACAGGCTTAATCCTAGCCAAAGCCTGACAAAAAGCCTGAACGTCTGGAACTTCTGCCAGACGTTTGTGTAAAAGGATAGACAGAGCTGAAATCTGTCCCTTTAACGAACTAGCAGATAAACCCTTTTCTAAACCCTCTTGTAGAAAAGACAATATCCTAGGAATCCTAACCTTACTCCATGAGTAACTCTTGGATTCGCACCAATATAAGTATTTACGCCATATTTTATGGTAAATTTTCCTGGTAACAGGTTTCCTAGCCTGTATTAAGGTATCAATCACTGACTCCGAGAATCCACGCTTTGATAGAATCAAGCGTTCAATCTCCATGCAGTCAGCCTCAGAGAAATTAGATTTGGATGTTTGAAAGGACCCTGAATCAGAAGGTCCTGTCTCAGAGGCAGAGACCATGGTGGACAGGACGACATGTCCACTAGATCTGCATACCAGGTCCTGCGTGGCCACGCAGGCGCTATTAGAATCACCGATGCTCTCTCCTGTTTGATCCTGGCAATCAATCGAGGAAGCATCGGGAAAGGTGGAAACACATAAGCCATGTTGAAGACCCAAGGTGCTGTCAGAGCATCTATCAGCACCGCTCCCGGGTCCCTGGACCTGGATCCGTAACAAGGAAGCTTGGCGTTCTGGCGAGACGCCATGAGATCCAGATCTGGTTTGCCCCAATGATGAAGCAGTTGGGCAAACACCTCCGGATGAAGTTCCCACTCCCTCGGATGAAAGGTCTGGCGACTTAGAAAATCCGCCTCCCAGTTCTCCACGCCTGGGATGTGGATCGCTGACAGGTGGCAAGAGTGAGACTCTGCCCAGCGAATTATTTTTGAGACTTCCATCATCGCTAGGGAACTCCTTGTTCCTCCTTGATGGTTGATGTAAGCCACAGTCGTGATGTTGTCCGACTGCAACCTGATGAACCTCAGAGTTGCTAACTGAGGCCAAGCCAGAAGAGCATTGAAAATTGCTCTTAATTCCAGAATGTTTATTGGAAGGAGTCTCTCCTCCTGAGTCCATGATCCCTGAGCCTTCAGGGAATTCCAGACTGCGCCCCAACCTAGAAGGCTGGCGTCTGTTGTTACAATCGTCCAATCTGGCCTGCGGAAGGGCATCCCCTTGGACAGATGTGGCCGAGAAAGCCACCATAGAAGAGAATCTCTGGTCTCTTGATCCAGATTTAGCAGAGGGGACAAATCTGAGTAATCCCCATTCCACTGACTTAGCATGCACAATTGCCATTGCCGCTACCATTAAGCCGATTACCTCCATGCACTGAGCCACTGACGGGTGTTGAATGGAATGAAGGACACGGCAAGCATTTAGAAGTTTTGATAACCTGTCCTCCGTCAGGTAAATTTTCATTTCTACAGAATCTATAAGAGTCCCTAGAAAGGGAACTCTTGTGAGTGGCAATAGAGAACTCTTTTCTACGTTCACCTTCCACCCATGCGACCTTAGAAATGCCAGAACTAACTCTGTATGAGACTTGGCAGTTTGGAAACTTGACGCTTGTATCAGAATGTCGTCTAGGTACGGAGCTACCGCTATGCCTCGCGGTCTGAGTACCGCCAGAAGAGAGCCTAGAACCTTTGTAAAGATTCTTGGAGCCGTAGCTAACCCGAAGGGAAGAGCTACAAACTGGTAATGCCTGTTTAGGAAGGCAAATCTTAGATACCGGTAATGATCCTTGTGAATCGGTATGTGAAGGAAGGCATCCTTTAAATCCACTGTGGTCAAGTACTGACCCTCTTGGATCATGGGTAAGATGGTTCGAATAGTTTCCATTTTGAACGATGGAACTCTTAGGAATTTGTTTAGGATCTTTAAGTCCAAGATTGGTCTGAAGGTTCCCTCTTTTTTGGGAACCACAAACAGATTTGAATAGAATCCTTGCCCGTGTTCCGACCGCGGAACTGGGTGGATCACTCCCATTAGTAAGAGGTCTTGTACACAGCGTAGAAACGCCTCTTTCTTTATCTGGTTTGCTGATAACCTTGAAAGATGAAATCTCCCTTGTGGAGGAGAAGCTTTGAAGTCTAGAAGATATCCCTGAGATATGATTTCCAACGCCCAGGGATCCTGGACATCTCTTGCCCAAGCCTGGGCAAAGAGAGAAAGTCTGCCCCCCACTATATCCGTTTCCGGATCGGGGGCCCTCACTTCATGCTGTCTTAGGGGCAGCAGCAGGTTTTCTGGCCTGCTTGTCCTCGTTCCAGGACTGGTTAGGTTTCCAGCCCTGTCTGTAGCGAGCAACAGTTCCTTCCTGTCTTGGAGCGGAGGAAGTTGATGCTGCTCCTGCCTTGAAATTACGAAAGGCACGAAAATTAGACTGTTTAGCCTTTGGTTTGGCCCTGTCTTGAGGCAGGGCATGGCCCTTACCTCCAGTAATGTCAGCGATAATTTCTTTCAAGCCGGGCCCGAATAATGTCTGCCCTTTGAAAGGAATATTAAGCAATTTAGATTTAGAAGTCACATCAGCTGACCAGAATTTAAGCCACAGCGCTCTGCGCGCTTGAATGGCGAATCCGGAGTTATTAGCCGTAAGTTTGGTTAAGTGTACTACGGCATCAGAAATAAATGAATTAGCTAGCTTAAGGGCTTTAAGCTTGTTCATAATCTCATCCAATGGAGCTGTGCTAAGGGTCTCTTCCAGAGACTCAAACCAAAATGCCGCCGCAGCAGTGACAGGCGCGATGCATGCAAGGGGTTGTAATATAAAACCTTGCTGAACAAACATTTTCTTAAGGTAACCCTCTAACTTTTTATCCATTGGATCTGAAAAAGCACAGCTATCCTCCACCGGGATAGTGGTGCGCTTAGCCAGAGTAGAAACTGCTCCCTCCACCTTAGGGACCGTCTGCCATAGGTCCCGTGTGGTGGCGTCTATTGGAAACATTTTTCTAAATATAGGAGGGGGTGAAAAGGGCACACGGGTCTATCCCACTCCTTGTTAACAATTTCTGTAAGCCTTTTAGGTATAGGAAAAACGTCAGTACACGCCGGTACCGCAAAATATTTATCCAGCCTACATACTTTCTCTGGAATTGCAACCGTGTTACAATCATTGAGAGCCGCTAATACCTCCCCTAGAAATACACGGAGGTTCTCAAGCTTAAATTTAAAATTTGAAATCTCTGAATCCAGTTTACTTGGATCAGATCCGTCACCCACAGAATGAAGCTCTCCGTCCTCATGTTCTGCAAATTGTGACGCAGTATCAGACATGGCTCTACTATCATCAGCGCACTCTGTTCTTACCCCAGAGTGATCGCGTTTACCTCTTAATTCTGGCAATTTAGATAGTACTTCAGTCATAACATTAGCCATGTCTTGCAAAGTGATTTGTATGGGCCGCCCTGATGTACTTGGCGCCACAATATCACGCACCTCCTGAGCGGGAGGCGAAGGTACTGACACGTGAGGAGAGTTAGTCGGCATAACTTCCCCCTCGTTGTCTGGTGATATTTTTTTAACATATAAAGTTTGACTTTTATTCAAAGTAACATCTGTACATTGAGTGAACAAATTTCTATTGGGCTCCACATTGGCCTTTAAACATAGTGAACAAACAGATTCATCTGTGTCAGATATGTTTAAACAGACTAGCAATAACACTAGCAAGATTGGAAAAAACTTTTAAATAAATTTACAAGCTATATAAAAAACGCTACTGCGCCTTTAAGAAACATAAAAATGTGACACAGTTGAATTAACAATGAACCAAATTTTAACAGAAAATGTATAAAGTTAGCAGAGGATTGCACCCACCAGCAAAAGGATGATTAACCCCTTAATACCCAAAACGGATAACAGTTGAAATAATAAACGTTTTTATCACAGTCAAACACACTGTCACAGGTCTGCTGTGACTGATTACCTCCCTCAAAACTAGTTTTGGAGACCCCTGGGCTCTGTAGAGACGTCCTGGATCATGGAGGAAGAAATAGGAAGACTGTGACTAAATTTTTACTGCGCAATAAAGCGCTAAAATAGGCCCCTCCCACTCATATTACAACAGTGGGGAAGCTCAGTAAACTGTTTTTATGCAGAAAAAAACGACAGCCATGTGGTAAAAATCATGCCCATAAAGTTTTATCACCAAGTACCTCAGAAAAAACGATTAACATGCCAGTAAACGTTTTAAAATTGAACATTATGAAGTGTTATTAATAAGCCTGCTGCTAGTCGCTTTCACTGCAGTGCAGGCTCAAATATTACTTTAATATTGACAGTATTTTCTTAGTGAAATTCCATTCCCCAGAAATACCTCAGAGTATACATACATACATATCAGCCTGATACCAGTCGCTACTACTGCATTTAAGGCTGCACTTACATTACATCGGTATTAGCAGTATTTTCTCAGTCAATTCCATTCCTTAGAAAATAATTTACTGCACATACCCCCTTGCAGGTGGGCCCTGCATGCTATCCCCTGTTCTGAAGTTATCTCACTCCTCAGAATGGCCGAGAACAGCAAGTGGATCTTAGTTACGACCGCTAAGATCATAGAAAACTCAGGTAGATTCTTCTTCTAATGCTGCCTGAGAACAAACAACACACTCCGGTGCCGTTTAAAATAACAAACTTTTGATTGAAGAAATAAAAACTAAGTTTAACACACCACAGTCCTCTCACACGTCCTATCTTTAGTTAGGTGCAAGAGAATGACTGGATATGACGTAGAGGGGAGGAGCTATATAGCAGCTCTGCTTGGGTGATCCTCTTGCACTTCCTGTTAGGGAGGAGTTATAATCCCATAAGTAATGGATGACCCGTGGACTGACTACACTAAACAGGAGAAAGTAAATTTTGCCACATTTTTCCCTGCTACATAGAAAAATAAAACTGGCACTTACCTCAATATTTATCTGTCCGGCAGCAGGACAGCTCACCTGGTTTGAGAGGATGCCATCCCTCACATGGACCTGTGGAAATACAGAAAGACTGAATAAACTTACTCATGCTATCTAAATAGGGAAGCAAAATGTTTAGGAAAAATGCAGTGAGAATTGTACCCCACAAGTTCCTAATTGCTTAAAAGCCACCATTGCCCTACTGAAGAGACTGACATGGGCTAAGGCTAGACCCTTTAGAAAGATCAGAGCAAACCTACTCTGCTTTAAAATAAAAAAAATCTGTAAATCAGACACCAAAACTTCACTTCCTCTATGCACCGCAGGCAAAGAGAATGACTGGAGGTTATGGGTAAGGGAAGTGACATATATAGCAGCTTTGCTGTGGTGCTCTTTGCCTCCTCCTGCTGGCCAGGAGTGATATTCCCACTAGTAATTGATGATTCCGTGGACTAACCATATCTTAGGAAAGAAAAAAGCGCCAAGCCTTTCAAGCTGCGCAGCTCAAAAAACGAAAGTAAAAACCTGTATGTTCCAACATCTGCATGAGCCCACACGTCGCAGCATAATCAAATAAATGTATGCAATTAATCCCCACTGTACAATAATCCACCTCAGGAGATATTAACCCTTGATTCCATACAGATAAAGGAGCCACACTGTGACCCTGTCTTCTGGCGTTATAATATGTGTAAAAAATGAAACAATCTTAACGGAATCTATGCTGTGGAACAGAAACACAGCCTCTCAAGTGTGACAGTCTTGTAGCATTGCTCCTGACATGGACTTGAGTGATGGAAGCAGGCAGTGAAACTCGTCAACACCGATTGCTTAGGAGCTGTTAATACAAGACTGGATGGGTTCGCAGAAAGACTCTCCCTGCATCTCCAGACTTTCGTCAAAGCTCTCACTGAGAGGCTGACAAGACTACTTAAAACTCCAGTCCCAATTCGAAGGGTACATACCCTTCATAAGGAATTATTCCAAATCTTCTGACAGTTCTCTGCCAACCTCCTGTGACGAAAGGCAAATATTGACTGGGATATGAGGGAAGTAGGGGGAGTATTTAAGCCTTTGGCTGGGGTGTCTTTGCCTCCTCCGGGTGGCCAGTTTCAGTATTTCCCAACAATAAGGAATGATGCAGTGGACTCTCCACATATTAAGAAGGAAAAGAAAAAAAAAAAATTAGCTTACCAGATCATTTCCTTTCCTTCTGTATGAGGAGAGTCCACTGCTTCATTCCTTACTTGTGGGAAACACAGAATGTGGCCACCAGGAGGAGGCAAAGACACCCCAGCCAAAGGCTTAAATACCTCCCCCACTTCCCTCAGACCCCAGTCATTCTTTGTCTTTCGTCACAGGAGGTTGGCAGAGAAGTGTCATTCTGCCGAGAGAACAAGGAACAGTAGGAGAAACATCAGGGTATAAATGGTGCCAGAACAAAACCAAATTTAAGTCAGCCCACCGGAGAAATCGGGTGGGGGCCGTGGACTCCTCATACAGAAGGAAAGGATATCATCTGGTAAGCATAATTTATGTTTTCCTTCTAAATATGAGGAGAGTCCATGGCTTCATTCCTTATTTGTGGGAAACATATACCCAAGCAAAGAGTACACTGAATGAAAACGGGAGGGTAAAAAACATAATTTATGCTTACCTGATAAATTCCTTTCTTCTGTTGTGTGATCAGTCCACGGGTCATCATTACTTCTGGGATATAACTCCTCCCCAACAGGAAATGCAAGAGGATTCACCCAGCAGAGCTGCATATAGCTCCTCCCCTCTACGTCAGTCCCAGTCATTCGACCAAGAATCAACGAGAAAGGAGTAACCAAGGGTGAAGTGGTGACTGGAGTATAATTTAAAAGATATTTACCTGCCTTAAAACAGGGCGGGCCGTGGACTGATCACACAACAGAAGAAAGGAATTTATCAGGTAAGCATAAATTATGTTTTCTTCTGTTATGTGTGATCAGTCCACGGGTCATCATTACTTCTGGGATACCAATACCAAAGCAAAAGTACACGGATGACGGGAGGGATAGGCAGGCTCATTATATAGAAGGAACCACTGCCTGAAGAACCTTTCTCCCAAAAATAGCCTCCGAAGAAACAAAAGTGTCAAATTTGTAAAATTTGGAAAAAGTATGAAGCGAAGACCAAGTTGCAGCCTTGCAAATCTGTTCAACAGAGGCCTCATTCTTAAAGGCCCAAGTGGAAGCCACAGCTCTAGTGGAGTGAGCTGTAATTCTTTCAGGAGGCTGCTGTCCAGCAGTCTCATAGGCTAAACGTATTATGCTACGAAGCCAAAAAGAGAGAGAGGTAGCAGAAGCTTTTTGACCTCTCCTCTGTCCAGAGTAAACGACAAACAAGGAAGAAGTTTGGCGAAAATCTTTAGTTGCCTGCAAGTAGAACTTGAGGGCACGAACTACATCCAGATTGTGTAGAAGACGTTCCTTCTTTGAAGAAGGATTTGGACACAAGGATGGTACAACAATCTCTTGATTGATGTTCCTGTTAGTGACTACCTTAGGTAAGAACCCAGGTTTAGTACGCAGAACTACCTTGTCTGAGTGAAAAATCAGATAAGGGGAATCACAATGTAAGGCTGATAACTCAGAGACTCTTCGAGCCGAGGAAATAGCCATTAAAAACAGGACTTTCCAAGATAACATTTTTATATCAATGGAATGAAGGGGTTCAAACGGAACACCCTGTAAAACGTTAAGAACTAAGTTTAAACTCCATGGTGGAGCAACAGCTTTAAATACAGGCTTGATCCTAGCTAAAGCCTGACAAAAGGACTGGACGTCTGGATTTTCTGACAGACGTCTGTGTAACAAGATGGACAGAGCTGAAATCTGTCCCTTTAATGAACTAGCTGATAAACCCTTTTCTAAACCTTCTTGTAGAAAAGACAATATCCTAGCGATCCTAACCTTACTCCAGGAGTAACCTTTGGATTCGCACCAGTATAGGTATTTCCGCCATATTTTATGGTAAATCCTTCTGGTAACAGGCTTCCTAGCCTGAATCAGGGTATCAATAACCGACTCAGAAAAACCACGTTTTGATAAAATCAAGCGTTCAATTTCCAAGCAGTCAGCTTCAGAGAAGTTAGATTTTGATGTTTGAATGGACCCTGTATCAGAAGGTCCTGTCTTAGAGGTAGAGACCAAGGCGGACAGGATGACATGTCCACCAGATCTGCATACCAAGTCCTGCGTGGCCATGCAGGTGCTATTAGAATTACTGATGCTCTCTCCTGTTTGATTTTGGCAATCAATCGAGGAAGCAGCGGGAAGGGTGGAAACACATAAGCCATCCTGAAGTTCCAAGGTGCTGTCAAAGTATCTATCAGAACTGCTCCCGGATCCCTGGATCTGGACCCGTAGCGAGGAAGTTTGGCGTTCTGGCGAGACGCCATGAGATCTATCTCTGGTTTGCCCCAACGTCGAAGTATTTGGGCAAAGACCTCCGGATGAAGTTCCCACTCCCCCGGATGAAAAGTCTGGCGACTCAAGAAATCCGCCTCCCAGTTCTCCACTCCCGGGATGTGGATTGCTGACAGGTGGCAAGAGTGAGACTCTGCCCAGCGAATTATCTTTGATACTTCCATCATTGCTAGGGAGCTTCTTGTCCCTCCCTGATGGTTGATGTAAGCTACAGTCGTGATGTTGTCCGACTGAAACCTGATGAACCCCCGAGTTGTTAACTGGGGCCAAGCCAGAAGGGCATTGAGAACTGCTCTCAATTCCAGAATGTTTATTGGAAGGAGACTCTCCTCCTGATTCCATAGTCCCTGAGCCTTCAGAGAATTCCAGACAGCGCCCCAACCTAGTAGGCTGGCGTCTGTTGTTACAATTGTCCAGTCTGGCCTGCTGAATGGCATCCCCCTGGACAGGTGTGGCCGATAAAGCCACCATAGAAGAGAATTTCTGGTCTCTTGATTCAGATTCAGAGTAGGGGACAAATCTGAGTAATCCCCATTCCACTGACTTAGCATGCATAATTGCAGCGGTCTGAGGTGTAGGCGTGCAAAAGGTACTATGTCCATTGCCGCTACCATTAAGCCGATCACCTCCATGCATTGAGCTACTGACGGGTGTTGAATGGAATGAAGGACGCGGCATGCATTTTGAAGCTTTGTTAACCTGTCTTCTGTCAGGTAAATCTTCATTTCTACAGAATCTATAAGAGTCCCCAAGAATGGAACTCTTGTGAGAGGAAAAAGAGAACTCTTCTTTTCGTTCACTTTCCATCCATGCGACCTTAGAAATGCCAGAACTAACTCTGTATGAGACTTGGCAGTTTGAAAGCTTGAAGCTTGTATTAGAATGTCGTCTAGGTACGGAGCTACCGAAATCCCTCGCGGTCTTAGTACCGCTAGAAGGGCACCCAGAACCTTTGTGAAGATTCTTGGAGCCGTAGCCAGTCCGAATGGAAGAGCTACAAACTGGTAGTGCCTGTCTAAGAAGGCAAACCTTAGGTACCGGTGATGATCTTTGTGGATCGGTATGTGAAGGTAAGCATCCTTTAAATCCACTGTGGTCATGTACTGACCCTCTTGGATCATGGGTAAGATTGTCCGAATAGTTTCCATTTTGAACGATGGAACTCTTAGGAATTTGTTTAGAATCTTTAAATCTAAGATTGGCCTGAAAGTTCCCTCTTTTTTGGGAACCACAAACAGGTTTGAGTAGAACCCTTGTCCTTGTTCCGACCGCGGAACCGGATGGATCACTCCCATTAATAACAGATCTTGTACGCAGCGTAGAAACGCTTCTTTCTTTATCTGGTTTGTTGACAGCCTTGACAGATGAAATCTCCCTCTTGGGGGAGATAGTTTGAAGTCTAGAAGGTATCCCTGAGATATGATCTCTAGAGCCCAGGGATCCTGAACATCTCTTGCCCAGGCCTGGGCAAAGAGAGAGAGTCTGCCCCCCACTAGATCCGGTCCCGGATCGGGGGCTCTCGGTTCATGCTGTCTTTGGGGCAGCAGCAGGTTTCCTGGCCTGCTTGCTCTTGTTCCAGGACTGGTTAGGCTTCCAGCCTTGCCTGTAACGAGCAACAGCTCCTTCCTGTTTTGGTGCAGTGGAGGTTGATGCTGCTCCTGTTTTGAAATTCCGAAAGGGACGAAAATTAGACTGTCTAGCCTTAGCTTTGGCTTTGTCTTGAGGTAGGGCGTGGCCCTTACCACCTGTAATGTCAGCGATAATTTCTTTCAAACCGGGCCCAAATAAAGACTGCCCCTTGAAAGGTATATTAAGTAATTTGGACTTAGAAGTCACATCAGCTGACCAGGATTTTAGCCACAGAGCCCTACGTGCCTGTATGGCGAATCCTGAGTTCTTAGCCGTAAGTTTAGTTAAATGTACTACGGCCTCCGAAATGAAAGAATTAGCTAGTTTAAGGACTCTAAGCCTGTCCGTAATGTCGTCTAGCGTAGATGAACTAAGGTTCTCTTCCAGCGACTCAATCCAAAATGCTGCCGCAGCCGTAATCGGCGCGATACATGCAAGGGGTTGTAATATAAAACCTTGTTGAACAAACATTTTCTTAAGGTAACCCTCTAACTTTTTATCCATTGGATCTGAAAAAGCACAGCTATCCTCCACCGGGATAGTGGTACGCTTAGCTAAAGTAGAAACTGCTCCCTCCACCTTGGGGACCGTCTGCCATAAGTCCCTAGTGGTGGCGTCTATTGGGAACATCTTTCTAAATATTGGAGGGGGTGAGAACGGCACACCGGGTCTATCCCACTCCTTAGTAACAATTTCAGTTAGTCTCTTAGGTATAGGAAAAACGTCAGTACTCGCCGGTACCGCAAAGTATTTATCCAACCTACACAGTTTCTCTGGTATTGCAACGGTGTTACAATCGTTAAGAGCTGCTAAGACCTCCCCTAGTAATACACGGAGGTTCTCCAATTTAAATTTAAAATTTGAAATATCTGAGTCCAATTTGTTTGGATCAGAACCGTCACCCACAGAATGAAGCTCTCCGTCCTCATGCTCTGCGAGCTGTGACGCAGTATCAGACATGGCCCTAGCATTGTCAGCGCACTCTGTTCTCACCCCAGAGTGATCACGCTTGCCTCTTAGTTCTGGTAATTTAGACAAAACTTCAGTCATAACAGTAGCCATATCTTGTAATGTTATCTGTAATGGCCGCCCAGATGTACTAGGCGCCATAATATCACGCACCTCCCGGGCGGGAGATGCAGGTACTGCCGCGTGAGGCGAGTTAGTCGGCATAACTCTCCCCTCGCTGTTTGGTGAAATTTGTTCACATTGTACAGATTGACTTTTATTTAAAGTAGCATCAATACAGTTAGTACATAAATTTCTATTGGGCTCCACCTTGGCATTGGAACAAATGACACAGATATCTTCCTCTGAGTCAGACATGTTTAACACACTAGCAAAAAAACTTACAACTTGGTTATAATCTTTTTTAGCAAAAAAATACTGTGCCTCAAAGAGGTACTAAACGATTAAATAACAGTTGAAATAATGAACTGAAAAGCAGTTATAGCATCAAACTTTAAAACAACACAACTCTTAGCAAAGGTTTGTTCCCATTAGTAAAATAACAATAATTAAATTTGACATAAAAAGTACAAAGCAACGTTTTTATGCACAGTCACTATAAGAATTCTCACAGCTCTGCTGAGAGAAGTTACCTCCCTTCAAAGAAGTTTGAAGACCCCTGAGATCTGTCAGAGATGAACCGGATCATGCAGGAAAAATAAAAGTGGCTGACTGGAATTTTTTGATGCGTAGTAAAGAGCGCCAAAAACGGCCCCTCCCTCTCCCACACAGCAGTGAAGAGAAACGAAACTGTCACAATTACAAGCAAAAAACTGCCAAGTGGAAAATAATGCCCAAATATCTATTCACACAGTACCTCAGCAATGTAAACGATTCTACATTCCAGCAAAAACGTTTAACATGATAAATAGTTATTAAAAGTATTAGTGACCTTTAGCAGAGTAGTTCCGGTGAAATACCATCCCCAGAATACTGAAGTGTATACATACATGTCATTTTAACGGTATGGCAGGATTTTCTCATCAATTCCATTCAGAAAATAAAAACTGCTACATACCTCAATGCAGATTCATCTGCCCGCTGTCCCCTGATCTGAAGCCTTTACCTCCCTCAGATGGCCGAGAACAGCAATATGATCTTAACTACTCCGGTTAAAATCATAGTAAAAAACTCTGGTAGATTCTTCCTCCAACTCTGTCAGAGAAGTAATAACACGCTCCGGTGCTATTGTAAAATAACAAACTTTTGATTGAAGTCATAAAAACTAAGTATAATCACCATAGTCCTCTCACACATCCTATCTAGTCGTTGGGTGCAAGAGAATGACTGGGACTGACGTAGAGGGGAGGAGCTATATGCAGCTCTGCTGGGTGAATCCTCTTGCATTTCCTGTTGGGGAGGAGTTATATCCCAGAAGTAATGATGACCCGTGGACTGATCACACATAACAGAAGAAAGAGAGTCAGACCCTGTTCTGAGGGCACCACAGCCTGCAAAACGCTTTCTCCGAAAAAGCTGCTTCTGCCGAAGCCAAAATGTCAAATATGTAAAGTCTTGAAAAAAAATATGTGAGGAAGACCAGGTAGTCGCCCTACAATCTAATCCATGGAGGCCTCATTCTCAAAAGACCAAACAGGAAACCACAGCTCTAGTTGAAAGAGCACTAAACCTATGAGGAGGCTTGCGTCCCACTGACTCATAAGCTAGGCAAACAATGCTCCTCACCCAGAAAACAAAGAAGTTGACGAGGATTCCTGCCCCTCATGCTTCTCAGAATAAAACACAAACAAGGAAGAAGTCTGACAAAACACCCTTGTAGCCTGAAGATAGAACTTCAAGGTCCGAACCACATCCAGGTTATGAAATAACCGCTCCTTCGAAGAGAAGGATTAGGACACAAGGAAGGAACCACAATCTCCTGATTGATGATGCGATCTGGAACAACCATAGGAAGAAAACCTAACCTAGTATGAAGATCAGCCTTACCCGTAAGAACAACTAGGCAAGGGAAATCACAATGCAAGGTAGCCATCTCAGAAACTCTGCGTGCCAAAGCAATAGTCAGTAGAAAAAGAACCTTCCCAGACAGAAAATTTTAATGTCAACACCATGCATAAGCCCAAACGGAGCCTTCTGCAAAAACTTAGGACAAGATGTAAACTCCAAAGAGGAGCACTAGATCTAAACACAGGCCTGATCTAGTCAAAGCCTGAACCAAAGACTGGACATCTGGAGGCTCTGTGAGCCTCTCGAGCAGTAAAACAGATAGGGCCGAAAACTGTCCCCTAAGGGAGCTAACAGAAAGGCCCTTCTCCAGAGCATCCTGGAAAAAGAAAGGATCCTGGAAAACCTGACCTTGTGCCAGGGAAACTCTGTTCTTCATATCAGAATAAGTAGGTCCTGCACCCATTATGATAGGTGTAACGATACACCAGTTTAAGAGCTAAAACGAGAGCATCAACAATCCCTTCAGAAAAACCTCTCATAGCGAAGACTAAGCGTTCAATTCCACACAGTCAGCCTCAGAAAATCCAGATTGTGATGAACACAAGGACCCTGCCCCAGCAGATCCCTGTAAAAGGTCCGTGGGGGCAAAGCCCCTAAACTGCGATACAACTCGTAGATATAAACGGAGCGAACCGTCTCACTGACGCCTGCTCCTGCTAGGATCAAACCATCCACAACAAAGAGTGACATGGCCGAAAGAGAAGAAGGTTACAAAGAAATCTCTAAGGAATGCTAGAGTCTAGCATACTCTGGATGAAAAAGCCGGAGCCCCACCCTGTGTTCAAACCCAACTTCTGCTACAGAAACGGTGGAGTTAACACGGACGCCCTGCTTGATCGTCATCCCCATCAGATACAAACATACGCAAACTTGTTTCTGCCCGGTTTCAAACCAGGGATCTTTCGTGTGTTAGGTGAATGTAATCACCATTACACTATATAAACTGGTCTTAGCAGGGAATGATTGTAGGGGATATCCGATCCTGAAAAATACGCTCATAGAGAGGGTCCCTGGCAAGTAGCCGAAGGGGGTATCCGCCCATCATCAAACACGAGACACCCCCCCCCCCATTAGTAGGAGGAACTCTCCTTCTCCAAGAAAAGATCTCCAAAAGAAGATTCCCAACTGGTATGAACCCAGAAGACCAAATCCTCCAAGCAGAATGCTCACTGAGGAACGAAAGGAAGAATTGGAAGGAAAGTCCTAACCCCCGGACCTCCCTAGGACACTCTCTCCCCACGGACAAGGAAGCGACAAAGTCCAAACTGCCCCGGAGGAGCTTAAGAAAAAAAAAAAATAAATAAAGAACAGGAAGATCTGAACGGAACACTGGGATTGATTTCCCCAACCAGAATTCCATGTAAGTCTGTAAGGACAGATACACCAACTCCATGCCGAAGTCTGGACCTCGGCTGTGTAAATCACTCTCCACCCCCGCGTCAACGAAGACCAGAAGGGAGACTGGAGGGCATAACCCTAAGGGTAATGTTCGCAAGATCTCAGGAAAATTCCTGTCCAAAAGACAAAACAGCATCCAAGATCCACCCTGGTGTCTACACCAGCAACTCCGGTCTAGATCCAACTCTGAGGATTGAAAAGACCCGAGAAAAACCCAAAACGGTCTATTAGTGGGCGAAGGTAAGAAACCCATAAAAGCCGAGACCCGGGAACTACTATAAAATCTGCAAGCAGGATACTGCCACCTTAACCCCCAGATCCTAAGAAGGAAACCTAGGATCAAAACAAGGATTAATGTAAGATACGGTTCCTAAGAACCGGATTAGCTAAAAAAGGATGAACCAGGAAAGAAATCCTTCTTCCTAACAAAAGGAAGGGAGAACCATACATTCTCCAACGAAAAGAAGAACGAATAAACTCTGCTTAGAAATCATAGAACCCAATTAGGACGGAAAGACCATCCCCAATTAGGGCATGCACCAACAGTGGAGGAAAATATTCCCACAGTGCGATACACAATGACTCCAAAGGTCAGTAGAAAAACTTCCCTTTCTCTGAGAAGACAATTTCCCAGAAGAAGCCTAATTCCGGCCGTTAGGACTATATCCATAAGATTCAGTATCAAGTACACACCTCAGATAATACCTAAACAAGTCCAGCCTGTTAACTAGGATAGATGGGTCTGCTGTACCTGGACCGGAAATATAGAAAAAAAACTCCCCATGTATAGAAAGAAGAAGCAAACCCAACTAGCATCCACAACAGGTCTTGCCTGTCATCTAGGATACAACGTATCTGCCGGAACATTCAAGGCAAAAAAGGAAATTTATGCTTACCTGATAAATTTATTTCTTTTAGGATATGATGAGTGCACGGAATTCATCCTTACTTATGGGATATCGCCTCCTGGTCAGCAGGAGGAGGCAAAGAGCACCACAGAAGAACTGTATCTATATAGCTCCTCCCTTCCCTCCCACTCCAGTAATTCGACCGCAGTTAGGAAGAGAAAGGAAAAGCCAAGGTGCAGAGGTGACTGAAGCTTAACAAAAATAAAGGTCTGTCTTAGAAAATGACAGGGTGGGCCGTGGACTCGTCATATCGTAAAAGAAATAAATTTATCAGGTAAGCATAAATTTCCTTTTCTTTTACAAGATATGACGAGTCCACGGATTTCATCCTTACTTATGGGATACAATACCAAAGCAATAGGTCACGGATGAAAGGGAGGGACAAACAGGAACCTAAACGGAAGGCACCACTGCTTGAACAACCTTTCTCCCAAAAACAGCCTCGGACAAGGCAAAAGTATCAAATTTGGAAAATTTGGAAAAAGTGTGAAGAGACGACCAAGTTGCAGCCTTGCAAATCTGTTCAACAGAAGCATCATTTTTAAATGCCTATGAGGAAGCCACAGCCCTAGTAGAATGAGCCGTAATTCTTTCAGGAGGCTGCTGTCCAGCAGTCTCATATGCAAAACGGATGATACTCTTCAACCAAAAAGAAAGGGAGGTAGCCGTAGCTTTCAGGCCCCTACGTTTTCCAGAAAAAACAAAAAATAATGAAGATGATTGACAAAATTCTTTAGTCGCCTGCAAGTAAAACTTCAGGGCACGGACCACGTCCAAGTTATGTAACAGACGCTCCTTCTTAGAAGAAGAATTGGGACACAATGAAGGAACAATCATTTCCTGATTAATATTTTTGTTGGAAACAACCTTAGGAAGAAAATCAGGTTTAGTACGTAACACTACCTTATCAGAATGAAAAATAAGGTAAGGAGAATCACATTATAGAGCCGAAAGCTTAGAAACTCTGCGAGCAGAAGAAAACATAATTTATGCTTACCTGATAAATTCCTTTCTTCTGTAGTGTGATCAGTCCACGGGTCATCATTACTTCTGGGATATTACTCCTCCCCAACAGGAAGTGCAAGAGGATTCACCCAGCAGAGCTGCATATAGCTCCTCCCCTCTACGTCACTCCCAGTCATTCGACCAAGGACCAACGAGAAAGGAAAAGCCAAGGGTGAAGTGGTGACTGGAGTATAAATTAAAAAATATTTACCTGCCTTAAAAACAGGGCGGGCCGTGGACTGATCACACTACAGAAGAAAGGAATTTATCAGGTAAGCATAAATTATGTTTTCTTCTGTTAAGTGTGATCAGTCCACGGGTCATCATTACTTCTGGGATACCAATACCAAAGCAAAAGTACACGGATGACGGGAGGGATAGGCAGGCTCTTTATACAGAAGGAACCACTGCCTGAAGAACCTTTCTCCCAAAAATAGCCTCCGATGAAGCAAAAGTGTCAAATTTGTAAAATTTGGAAAAAGTATGAAGCGAAGACCAAGTTGCAGCCTTGCAAATCTGTTCAACAGAGGCCTCATTCTTGAAGGCCCAAGTGGAAGCCACAGCTCTAGTAGAATGAGCTGTAATTCTTTCAGGAGGCTGCTGTCCAGCAGTCTCATAAGCTAAACGAATTATGCTACGAAGCCAAAAAGAAAGAGAGGTAGCGGAAGCTTTTTGACCTCTCCTCTGCCCAGAGTAAATGACAAACAGAGAAGACGTTTGTCGAAATTCCTTAGTTGCCTGTAAGTAAAATTTTAGAGCACGGACTACATCCAGGTTGTGCAGTAGACGTTCCTTCTTCGAAGAAGGATTTGGGCATAAAGAAGGAACAACAATCTCTTGATTGATATTCCTGTTAGTAACTACCTTAGGTAAGAACCCAGGTTTAGTACGCAGGACTAACTTATCCGAATGAAAAATCAAATAAGGAGAATCACAATGTAAGGCTGATAATTCAGAGACTCTTCGAGCCGAGGAAATAGCCATTAAAAATAGAACTTTCCAAGATAACAACTTTATATCAATGGAATGAAGGGGTTCAAACGGAACGCCCTGTAAAACATTAAGAACAAGGTTTAAACTCCATGGTGGAGCAACAGTTTTAAACACAGGCTTAATCCTGGCCAAAGCCTGACAAAAAGCCTGGACGTCAGGAACTTCTGACAGACGTTTGTGTAACAGAATGGACAGAGCTGAGATCTGTCCCTTTAATGAACTAGCAGATAAACCCTTTTCTAAACCTTCTTGTAGAAAAGACAATATCCTAGGAATCCTAACCTTACTCCAAGAGTAACCTTTGGATTCACACCAATATAGGTATTTACGCCATATCTTATGGTAAATCTTTCTGGTAACAGGTTTCCTAGCCTGTATTAAGGTATCAATAACTGACTCAGAAAACCCACGTCTTGATAAAATCAAGCGTTCAATTTCCAAGCAGTCAGCTTCAGAGAAGTTAGATTTTGATGTTTGAAGGGACCCTGTATCAGAAGGTCCTGTTTCAGAGGTAGAGACCAAGGTGGACAGGATGACATGTCCACCAGGTCTGCATACCAAGTCCTGCGTGGCCACGCAGGTGCTATTAGAATCACTGATGCTCTCTCTTGTTTGATTCTGGCAATCAATCGAGGAAGCAACGGGAAGGGTGGAAACACGTAAGCCATCCTGAAGTCCCAAGGTGCTGTCAGAGCATCTATCAGGACTGCTCCTGGATCCCTGGATCTGGACCCGTAACGAGGAAGCTTGTATCAGAATGTCGTCTAGGTATGGAGCTACCGAGATTCCCCGCGGTCTTAGTACCGCCAGAAGAGCACCCAGAACCTTTGTGAAGATTCTTGGAGCTGTAGCCAATCCGAATGGAAGAGCCACAAACTGGTAATGCCTGTCTAGGAAGGCAAACCTTAGGTACCGATAATGATCTTTGTGAATCGGTATGTGAAGGTAAGCATCTTTTAAATCTACAGTGGTCATGTACTGACCCTCTTGGATCATAGGTAAAATTGTCCGAATAGTCTCCATCTTGAACGATGGAACTCTTAGGAATTTGTTTAGGATCTTTAAGTCCAGGATTGGTCTGAAAGTTCCCTCTTTTTTGGGAACCACAAACAGATTTGAGTAAAACCCCTGTCCCTGTTCCGATCGTGGAACTGGATGGATTACTCCCATTAACAAGAGCTCTTGTACGCAGCGTAGAAACGCCTCTTTCTTTGTCTGGATTGTTGACAATCTTGACAGATGAAATCTCTCTCTTGGAGGAGAGTATTTGAAGTCCAGAAGGTATCCCTGAGATATTATCTCTAGCGCCCAGGGATCCTGAACATCTCTTGCCCAAGCCTGGGCGAAGAGAGAAAGTCTGCCCCCCACTAGATCCGATCCCGGATCGGGGGCCCTCAATTCATGCTGTTTTAGGGGCAGCAGCAGGTTTCCTAGTCTGCTTGCCCTTGTTCCAGGACTGGTTAGGTTTCCAGCCTTGTCTGTAGCGAGCAACAGCTCCTTCCTGTTTTGGTGCAGAGGAAGTTGATGCTGCTCCTGCTTTGAAATTACGAAAGGAACGAAAATTAGACTGTCTAGTCTTGGCTTTGTCCTGAGGCAGGGCATGGCCTTTACCTCCTGTAATGTCAGCGATAATCTCTTTCAACCCGGGCCCGAATAAGGTCTGCCCTTTGAAAGGTATATTAAGCAATTTAGACTTAGAAGTAACATCAGCTGACCAGGATTTTAGCCACAGCGCCCTGCGTGCCTGAATGGCGAATCCTGAATTCTTCGCCGTAAGTTTAGTAAGATGTACTACGGCCTCCGAAATGAATGAATTAGCTAGTTTAAGGACTCTAAGCTTGTCCGTAATGTCGTCCAGAGTAGCTGAACCAATGTTCTCTTCCAGAGACTCAATCCAGAATGCCGCTGCAGCCGTGATCGGCGCAATGCATGCAAGGGGTTGCAATATAAAACCTTGTTGAATAAACATTTTCTTAAGGTAACCCTCTAACTTTTTATCCATTGGATCTGAAAAAGCACAGCTATCCTCCACCGGGATAGTGGTACGCTTAGCTAAGGTAGAAACTGCTCCCTCCACCTTAGGGACCGTTTGCCATAAGTCCCTTGTGGTGGCGTCTATTGGAAACATTTTTCTAAATATCGGAGGGGGTGAGAACGGCACACCGGGTCTATCCCACTCCTTAGTAACAATTTCAGTAAGTCTCTTAGGTATAGGAAAAACCTCAGTACTCGTCGGTACCGCAAAATATTTATCCAACCTACACATTTTCTCTGGTATTGCAACTGTGTTACAATCATTCAGAGCCGCTAACACCTCCCCTAGTAATACACGGAGGTTTTCCAGTTTAAATTTAAAATTTGAAATATCTGAATCCAGTATGTTTGGATCAGAACCGTCACCCACAGAATGAAGTTCTCCGTCCTCATGTTCTGCCACCTGTGACGCAGTGTCTGACATGGCCCTAATATTATCAGCGCACTCTGTTCTCACCCCAGAGTGATCACGCTTACCTCTTAGTTCTGGTAATTTAGCCAAAACCTCAGTCATAACAGTAGCCATATCCTGTAATGTGATTTGTAATGGCCGCCCAGATGTACTCGGCGCTACAATATCACGCACCTCCCTCTGAGCGGGAGATGTAGGTACTGACACGTGAGGCGAGTTAGTCGGCATAACTCTCCCCTCGTTGTTTGGTGAAATTTGTTCAATTTGTACAGATTGACTTTTATTTAAAGTAGCATCAATACAGTTAGTACATAAATTTCTATTGGGCTCCACTTTGGCATTGCAACAAATGACACAGGTATCATCCTCTGAATCAGACATGTTTAACACACTAGCAAATAAACTTGCAACTTGGAAATACAATTCAATTAGAATAATATTAAAACGTACTGTGCCTTTAAGAAGCACAGAAGATCTATGACAGTTGAAAATTAATAAATTGAAACAGTTATAGCCTCAATCCTTGTAAACAACACAACTTTAGCAAAGGTTTAATCCCATTAGAAAAGATAACAAATTCTGAAAGCAGGAAACAAATTACAGAATAAACGTTTTTTATCTCAGTCAAACTATAATTCTCACAGCTCTGCTGAGAGAAATTGAGATGAACCGGATCATGCAGGGAATACAATGAGTTGCTGACTGAAATATTTGATGCGTAGTAAAAGCGCCAAAAAACGGCCCCTCCCCCTCACACACAGCAGTGAGGGAAAACAGAAACTGTCAGAAAACAGATTAAGCAACTGCCAAGTGGAAAAATAGTGCCCAAACATTTATTCACTCAGTACCTCAGCAAATGAAAACGATTTTACATTCCAGCAAAAACGTTAAACATAATCTCTAGTTATTAAACAGCTTTATGTATTTCTTACAGTGTAATTCTAGTGAAGTACCATTCCCCAGAATACTGAAGTGTAAAGTATACATACATGACATTATATCGGTATGGCAGGATTTTCTCATCAATTCCATTGTCAGAAAATAAAAACTGCTACATACCTCTATGCAGATTCATCTGCCCGCTGTCCCCTGATCTGAAGTTTACCTCTCCTCAGATGGCCGAGAAACAGCAATATGATCTTAACTACTCCGGCTAAAATCATAACAAAAACTCTGGTAGATTCTTCCTCAAACTCTGCCAGAGAGATAATAACACACTCCGGTGCTATTTTAAAATAACAAACTTTTGATTGAAGATATAAAACTAAGTATAATCACCATAGTCCTCTCACACATCCTATCTAGTCGTTGGGTGCAAGAGAATGACTGGGAGTGACGTAGAGGGGAGGAGCTATATGCAGCTCTGCTGGGTGAATCCTCTTGCACTTACTGTTGGGGAGGAGTAATATCCCAGAAGTAATGATGACCCGTGGACTGATCACACTTAACAGAAGAAATAGCAACCAAAAATAAAACTTTCCAAGATAACAACTTAATATCTATGGAATGCATAGTTTCAAACAGAACCCCTTGAAGAACTTTAAGAACTAAATTCAAACTCCAAGGAGGAGCAATAGGTCTAAACACAGGCCTGATCCTAGTCAGAGCCTGACAAAAGGATTGAACATCCGGAATATCTGCCAGACGTTTGTGTAACAAAATAGATAAAGCAGAAATCTGTCCCTTTAAGGAACTTGCTGATAACACCTTCTCCAATCCTTCTTGGAGAAAGGACAAAATCCTAGTAATCCTAATCTTACTCCATGATTAACGCTTGGATTCTCACCAATAAAGATATTTACGCTATATATTAAGATAAATCTTTCTAGTAACAGGCTTACGTGCCTAAATCAAGGTATCAATGACAGAATCAGAGAACCCTCGCTTAGATAAAAATCAAGCGTTCAATCTCCAAGCAGTCAGCTGTAGAGAAATTAGATTCGGATGATGGAAGGTTCCCTGAATGAGAAGGTCCTGCCTCAATGGAAGCTTCCACGGTGGCAGAGATGACATGTCCACCAGATTCACATACCAAGTCCTGCGAGGCCACGCAGGAGCGATGAGAATCACTGAAGCCCTCTCCTGTTTGATCCGAGCAATCACCCGGGGAAGGAGAGCAAACGGTGGAAACACATAAGCTAGGTTGAACGACCAAGGCACTGCCAAGGCATCTATCAGTTCGGCCTGAGGATCCTTGGACCTGGATCCATATCCCAGGTGCTTGGCATTCTGACAAGATGCCATAAGATCCAGCTCCGGCCTGCCCCATCTGAGAATCAGGGTGGCAAAGACCTCCGGATGGAATTCCCTTTCCCCTGGATGAAACGTCTGTCTGCTCAAAAAATCCGCTTCCCAGTTGTCTACTCCTAGGATGTAGATTGCTGACAGATAACAAGAGTGAGTCTCCGCCCACCGAATTATCTTGGATACTTCTGTCATCGCTAGAGAACTCCTTGTTCCTCCCTGATGATTGATGTAAGCCACAGTCGTGATATTGTCCGACTGAAATCAGATGAATTTTGCCGAAGCCAACTGAGGCCAAGCCTGAAGAGCATTGAATATTGCCCTCAACTCCAGAATATTGATTGGAAGTAGAGACTCCGACCAAGTCCACACACCCTGAGCCTTCAGGGAATTCCAGACTGCACCCCATCCTAGTAGACTGGCGTCCGTTGTCACTATCACCCATGAGGGTCTGCAAAAGCACGTCCCTTGGGACAGATGATCCTGCGACAACCACCAAAGAAGAGAGTCTCTTGTCTCCTGATCCAGATCTATCTGAGGAGACAAATTTGCATAATCTCCATTTCACTGTCTGAGCATGCACAGTTGTAGAGGTCTGAGATGAAAACGAGCAAACGGAATAATGTCCATTGCCGCCACCATCAATCCAATTACCTCCATGCACTGAGCCACTGATGGCCGAGGATTGGACTGAAGGGATCAGCATGCATTCAGAATCTTTAACTTTCTGACTTCCGTCAAGAAGATTTTCATGGATATAGAGTCTATTAGAGTTCCCAGGAAAGGAACCCTTGTTTGTGGAATTAGTAAACTCTTTTCTAGATTCACCTTCCACCCATGAGTCCTTAGAAAGGCTAGAACCATGTCGATATGAGACTGTCAGCTGATAAGACGACGCCTGGATCAGAATATCGTCCAGATAAGGCGCCACTGCAATGCCCCGCGGCCTGAGAACCGCCAGCAGAGACCATAGAACTTTTGTGAAAATCCTGGGTGCCGTGGCCAGTCCGAAAGGAAGGGCCACAAACTGAAAATGTTTGTCCAGAGAGGCAAACCTCAGGAACGTGTGATGATCTCTGTGGATAGGAATATGAAGATATGCATCCTTTAAGTCCACGGTAGTCATATATTGACCCTCCTGGATCAATCGAAGATATGTCCGAAAAGTCTCCATCTTGAAGGATGGAACACTGAGAAACTTGTTTAGACTCTTGAGATCTAAAATGGGTCGGAACGTTCCCTCTTTTTTGGGAACCACGAAAAGATTTGAGTAAAACCCCTGCCCCTGTTCCTGTATTGGAACGGGACAAATTACTCTCATAGTGGAGAGGTCTTTAACACAACGTAAGAACGCCTCTCTTTTTATCTGGTCTACAGACAATCGTGAAATAAGAAACCTTCCCCTTGGGAAGGAATTTTTGAACTCCAAATGATACTCTTGGGGCACGATGTCTAGTGTCCAGGGATCCTGAACGTCTCTTATCCAAGCCTGGACAAAGAGAGAAAGTCTGCCCCCTATTAGATCCGGTGCCGGATCGGGGGCCGCCCCTTCATGCTGTCTTGGGAGCAGCAGCGGGCTTCTTGGGTTGTTTACCCTTGTTCCAAGCCTGGTTGGGTCTCCAGGTGAGCTTGGCTTGAGGATAATTCCCTTCCTGTTTAGCGGAAGAGGAAGGGGGGACTCCTTTGAAATTACGAAAGGAACGAAAATTACTTTGTCGTCCCCTTATCTTAGATGCCTTATCTTGAGGGAGGAGGTGACCCTTACCTCCCGTAATGTCAGAAATGATTTCTTTCAAGTCAGGCCCGAATAGAGTCTTTCCCTTGAAAGGAATAGCCAAAAGCTTGGATTTAGAGGACACATCCGCAGACCAAGATTTCAACCATAGGGCTCTCTGTGCTAAGATGGAGAATCCCAAACTCTTAGCCGCCAATTTGGTGACCTGAAAGGCAGCATCCGTAATAAAAGAATTATCCAGCTTAAGGGCCTTAATTCTATCTTGTATTTCCTCCAAGGAAGTCTCAGTCCTAAGAGACTCTTCTAGAGCTTCAAACCAAAAAGCAGCCGCAGTCGTGACTGTTACAATGCAGACCGCTGGTTGCAATAAAAACCCTTGATGAACAGAGTTTTTTGAGAAGACCCTCCAACTTCTTATCCATGGGGTCTTTGAAAGCACAACTGTCCTCGATAGGAATAGTCGTACGCTTTGCCAGAGTAGAGATAGCGCCCTCCACCTTAGGGACCGTCTGCCAAGAGTCCCGGACGGTGTCAGCTATAGGGTACATTTTCTTAAAAATAGGAAAGGGAGAGAATGGGATACCCGGTCTTCCCCATTCCCTAGTAACAAAAACATCGGAATAAGAAGGGACCTCAAAGTATTTGTCCATCTTACACAGTTTCTCTGGTGGGACCACAATAGAGTCAGTCATCCACTATTGATTCCCTTCTGTAGCTCTTCTACATATGTATTTGGTAACGGTATGGGAAGCGTTTGTAGCAGATATAAAAATCTAGGTAGTATATTCATCTGGATCATATTTATTCTTCCTAACCACGAGATTTTCTTTTTAAATCACAATGATAATTCATTAGTACCTGTTTTTTTAAAGTTCCCATAATTTAGTTGGAACATTTCCTTACTAGTTCTTGCTAGGTATACCCCTAAATACTTCAGGGCATCTACTTCTTTGAAGGGCAAATTTGCTATACTATAGATTGATGTTTTTGAATCCATGTTTATATTTAGAGCCTCTGATGTGTTAGTATTTACCATAAAATTAGAATAAGAGCCATAGACCCTAAGTATCCTCACAAATTCTTCTACTGAAGTAGATGGTTCAGACAGGGTCAGGAGGATGTCATCTGCGAACAGAGATAATTTATATTCGCTACTGCCTACCTTGATCCCCTTTGTCTTTTTATTTTGTCTAATGTGTATGGCCAAAATTTCTATACATAGGCCAAATAATGTCGGCGAAAGAGGGCACCCTTGTCTTGTGCCATTTGATATATTAAATGCACTGGAGATATTACCATTGATCTTTATTTTTGCTGAGGGAGAAGTATATAGGGCCATTATTCTTTTTATCAATTTATGTCCAAAAGTATAGCTCTCTAATATTTTCTCCATAAAAATCCAACTGACCCGATCGAGAACATCCTATTGCGGCATAAGGAACATAATTCAGAGGGCTGGATTACCCAAGCCTCCTCAGAATATACACAGGTATCAAATTCTGGAGGGATCCCCCTCTAGAATAACAGAATCCTTCAAAACTCGTCTACATCAAATTATAGAACAACTGGCACCTTATACCCCCAATGGCTGGGGCACTCACCACCTCCTATGACCCAGACAGATAGAGAAGATGCTCCTCTCCGCAGACACCCGGTCAGGAATCGGAGGCAGGGAAAAAAACGTGACCACTCCCGGTCACATGGTGCTCATGCAGGACCTGGCCCTGCTAAGGAAAAAGCACACCATCTAAAGAAACTAACAAGACTACTTAAAACTCCAGTCCCATTTCGAAGAGTACTACCCTCAATAAGGAACTACTCCGTATCTTCTGACACTTCTTTGCCAACCTTCTGTAATGAAAGCCAAAGAATGGGGGATAAGGGAAGTGGGGGAGGTATTTAAGCCTTTGGCTGGGGTGTATTTGCCTCTTCCTGGTGGCCAGGTTCTGTATTTCCCACAAGTAAGGAATGAAGCCATAGACTCTCCTCATATTAAGAAGGAAATACATTTAAACCCATAATCAACTGTACATAGCTTTAAATATAAATATAAAGATGTGCAATATATACGTGCAATATATTATACAATGCTTATGTTAATTCATGAATTAAACTCCCACATCAAAATATATAGGGCCTGATTACAAGTGGAGCACTAAATATTAAAGTAATTTTGGTCTCTATAAACAGTAACCCTTAAGCTTTCTTTTACAGTCCTGAAAGAGGTATTCACTTTACCACTAGTGAAAGGTTGAGGGACAGATTAGGCATTATCAGTTTAAAGAAACTGGAAAGAATTATATTTAAACCCATAATCAACAGTAAATTGTACAAACGCCCACATCAAAATATCTAGGGCTAGATTACAAGTGGAGCGCTTAATATCGCTTTCATGAAAGCGATATTTGTGCTCCACTGTGTAATACCAGAGCACGCTAATGTTCGCTGGTATTACAAGTACACAGCAAAAGCGAGCGTGACCTTACGTTTGCATTGCTGGGGAGCATTGAGCACGCTTCCATAGGCGACTATGGAAGCCTTGGTCTGATGCCGTCAGACGCAGCAAAGGGGGTAAGTAGTGCAGCGATGGCAACTATTTAGTATATAAGCATATACATATATATTTACAGGGAACACACAATTCCCATAGCATGCAATGTAAAGACACTTTGAAATAGCGGCCAAGCTCTGCCCACTAATGACATCACAATCTGAGTTGCATTTATACACTCTGCTGAATAGCACTGACAGTCTGTTGAATCAAATTAGTGAGTTTTTTGTAACTAGTAAAGCCTTTAATGCAGCCCAGATTGCGATGTCATCAGTGGGCAGAGCTTGGCAGACAGTGACCAGAAACAAAAGTAATTTTAAAATAACTTGTTTTACTGTTACTGCTGCATGATATGGAATGGGTGCAGGAGGATATTTGCAGCTTAATCTAAAGTAAGATGACTAAGGTGTAGAATGTCCCTTTAAAATGAAAACAAAGGCACTTTTAGAAGGCCATAGAGAGGATGTGCAGATCATGCATTATTGAAAAAAGATTTATATTACATTTATTGGTCTGAATATAAGGCAATGATTACATGACCTTTGAAACTCAAAGATGATCTCACAAAACAAATCAGAGAACAAATGTGCTCTTAAAAAATTATAATTCACACTGGATCACAGTTAACCTATACAAATATATTATAACCTTAAAATGTATTTTAAAAGGCCCAAATGAGCTAGGTTTACAAGTCAGTGCACATTTTTGTCCATATATTATTTGGACACAGAAAGGAGTCATGAAGCTCCAGTAGAGCAGTTTTGCAGTCCTGTTTTGCAACCATAAATTTAAGACCAGTAATGCGGACATACCTTACATTGTTCTTAAGAACCTTCTGGCAGCTGAAACATTTGAAAGTGGTGTGTGTTTTCTGCTCCTTTTGCACAAGCTGAAGGTCTCCCTCATGCTTTCCATAATAGAAGTCACTAACTAACATGATTAGCTTTCCTTTCTCCATTTCCTCTACAATCTCTTGAGAGCCTTTTGTTTCAATGCACATTACTCCAAGGAAAAAGTTCTGTAATTTATCTGGACAACAAAACTGTAAAAAAATATATATATGTTGGTAATTTTGGTAAGCTTGGTGTAGAATAGATACAAAAGAAACACTATATGCATTTAAAAGAGGAAATGGAGAAAACAAATTAAAGAACGGAAAAAAACATTTTTGCACTTCACCTTCATGTGTCTTTTCATTGGCTCCAAAAGGTTAAATAATATATTGCACTTGGGGCATGCTCTTGGAAATGATGTTCCATTTTTCCCCTGTGTAGGTGTGGAAGTAGTACCTACAAAAAATAAGATTGATGAAGATCATAAAAACTTTCCACAAAAATGATTGATATATATATGAGGAAATTATTTATGTAATTACCTTTCAAAGGAGGATTTTGTGATGGAGTTGGTGGTTTTGGCTTTACTGGTGATAATGTAGTAGCTGATCGGCTTTCACTTTCACTTTCATTATTTTTTGGCTTTTTTGGTGAAATGTGAACCTCAGGAGCAGCAGGGCGTTTTTCTATAGATACAATGTCACTGCGACAGAGAGCTGTTTAACGATTAAAAATAAAAACATTTGTTAAATGGTGTGTGTATGTACAGTATGTAAAGTGAAAGTGGAGAAGAAAATGAATAGAGAGTAGAGAGAAGAAAAAATAGAGAATATATATGAGAGAGGAGAAAGAGTGTAAAGAGAAGATATTGCCTGAGAGAGAAGGGAGAGGGTAAAAAGAGGCAATTGAAGGGAGAGAGTGGAGTGGAGAGTGGAGAAAGAGTTAAGAAGGGAGAGATGATATCTATTAAAAAAATAAATAAAAAAAAAACTCCAGGTCTGCTATAACCTTCCATGACTGTCAGCACTCTGCATTCCCTCAGTTTAACAACTTCCTTTTTTCTATCCAGCTGTTGTCTGCCCCAGAACTCCTAGTTGATGTTGCCAACTGCTGTGCACTTATTTTTGTTAATGTATTACTGTATGTAGCATTATTTAATTTGTTATGATAGAAAAAAACATAATTTATGCTTACCTGATAAATTCCTTTCTTCTGTAGTGTGATCAGTCCACGGGTCATCATTACTTCTGGGATATTAACTCCTCCCCAACAGGAAGTGCAAGAGGATTCACCCAGCAGAGCTGCATATAGCTCCTCCCCTCTACGTCACTCCCAGTCATTCGACCAAGGACCAACGAGAAAGGAAAAGCCAAGGGTGAAGTGGTGACTGGAGTATAAATTAAAAAATATTTACCTGCCTTAAAACAGGGCGGGCAGTGGACTGATCACACTACAGAAGAAAGGAATTTATCAGGTAAGCATAAATTATGTTTTCTTCTGTTAAGTGTGATCAGTCCACGGGTCATCATTACTTCTGGGATACCAATACCAAAGCAAAATTACACGGATGACGGGAGGGATAGGCAGGCTCTTTATACAGAAGGAACCACTGCCTGAAGAACCTTTCTCCCAAAAATAGCCTCCGATGAAGCAAAAGTGTCAAATTTGTAAAATTTGGAAAAAGTATGAAGCGAAGACCAAGTTGCAGCCTTGCAAATCTGTTCAACAGAGGCCTCATTCTTAAAGGCCCAAGTAGAAGCCACAGCTCTAGTGGAATGAGCTGTAATCCATTCAGGAGGCTGCTGTCCAGCAGTCTCATAAGCTAAACGAATTATGCTACGAAGCCAAAAAGAAAGAACGGTAGCAGAAGCTTTTTGACCTCTCCTCTGCCCAGAGTAAACGACAAACAGAGAAGACGTTTGTCGAAATTCCTTAGTTGCCTGTAAGTAAAATTTTAGAGCACGGACTACATCCAGGTTGTGCAGTAGATGTTCCTTCTTCGAAGAAGGATTTGGGCATAAAGAAGGAACAACAATCTCTTGATTGATATTCCTGTTAGTAACTACCTTAGGTAAGAACCCAGGTTTAGTACGCAGAACTACCTTATCCGAATGAAAAATCAAATAAGGAGAATCACAATGTAAGGCTGATAACTCAGAGACTCTTCGAGCCGAGGAAATAGCCATTAAAAATAGAACTTTCCAAGATAACAACTTTATATCAATGGAATGAAGGGGTTCAAACGGAACGCCCTGTAAAACATTAAGAACAAGGTTTAAACTCCATGGTGGAGCAACCGTTTTAAACACAGGCTTAATCCTGGCCAAAGCCTGACAAAAAGCCTGGACGTCAGGAACTTCTGACAGACGTTTGTGTAACAGAATGGACAGAGCTGAGATCTGTCCCTTTAATGAACTAGCGGATAAACCCTTTTCTAAACCTTCTTGTAGAAAAGACAATATCCTAGGAATCCTAACCTTACTCCAAGAGTAACCTTTGGATTCACACCAATATAGGTATTTACGCCATATCTTATGGTAAATCTTTCTGGTAACAGGTTTCCTAGCCTGTATTAAGGTATCAATAACTGACTCAGAAAACCCACGTCTTGATAAAATCAAGCGTTCAATTTCCAAGCAGTCAGCTTCAGAGAAGTTAGACTTTGATGTTTGAAGGGACCCTGTATCAGAAGGTCCTGTTTCAGAGGTAGAGACCAAGGTGGACAGGATGACATGTTCACCAGATCTGCATACCAAGTCCTGCGTGGCCACGCAGGTGCTATTAGAATCACTGATGCTCTCTCTTGTTTGATTCTGGCAATCAATCGAGGAAGCATCGGGAAGGGTGGAAACACGTAAGCCATCCTGAAATCCCAAGGTGCTGTCAGGGCATCTATCAGGACTGCTTCTGGATCCCTGGATCTGGACCCATAACGAGGAAGCTTGGCGTTCTGTCGAGACGCCATGAGATCTATCTCTGGTTTGCCCCAACGTCGAAGTATTTGGGCAAAGACCTCCGGATGAAGTTCCCACTCCCCCGGATGAAAAGTCTGACGACTTAAGAAATCCGCCTCCCAGTTCTCCACTCCCGGGATGTGGATTGCTGACAGGTGGCAAGAGTGAGACTCTGCCCAGCGAATTATCTTTGATACTTCCATCATAGCTAGGGAGCTTTGTGTCCCTCCCTGATGGTTGATGTAAGCTACAGTCGTGATGTTGTCCGACTGAAACCTGATGAAACTCCGCGTTGTCAACTGGGGCCAAGCCAGGAGGGCATTGAGAACTGCTCTCAATTCCAGAATGTTTATTGGCAGGAGACTCTCCTCCTGACTCCATTGTCCCTGAGCCTTCAGAGAATTCCAGACGGCACCCCAACCTAGAAGGCTGGCGTCTGTTGTTACAATTGTCCAGTCTGGTCTGCTGAATGGCATCCCCCTGGACAGATGTGGCCGAGAAAGCCACCAAAGAAGAGAATTTCTGGTCTCTTGATCCAGATTCAGAGAAGGGGATAAATCTGAGTAATCCCCATTCCACTGACTTAGCATGCACAGTTGCAGTGGTCTGAGGTGTAGGCGTGCAAAGGGTACTATGTCCATTGCCGCTACCATTAAGCCGATTACCTCCATGCATTGAGCCACTGACGGGTGTTGAATGGAATGAAGGGTGCGGCAAGCACTTTGAAGTCTTGTTAACCTGTCCTCTGTCAGGTAAATCTTCATTTTTACAGAATCTATAAGAGTCCCCAGGAAGGGAACTCTTGTGAGTGGAACGAGTGAACTTTTCTTTTCGTTCACCTTCCATCCATGTGACCTTAGAAATGCCAGTACTAACTCTGTATGAGACTTGGCAGTTTGAAAGCTTGAAGCTTGAATCAGAATGTCGTCTAGGTATGGAGCTACCGAGATTCCCCGCGGTCTTAGTACCGCCAGAAGAGCACCCAGAACCTTTGTGAAGATTCTTGGAGCTGTAGCCAATCCGAATGGAAGAGCTACAAACTGGTAATGCCTGTCTAGGAAGGCAAACCTTAGGTACCGGTAATGATCTTTGTGAATCGGTATGTGAAGGTAAGCATCCTTTAAATCTACAGTGGTCATGTACTGACCCTCTTGGATCATAGGTAAAATTGTCCGAATAGTCTCCATCTTGAACGATGGAACTCTTAGGAACTTGTTTAGGATCTTTAAGTCCAGGATTGGTCTGAAAGTTCCCTCTTTTTTGGGAACCACAAACAGATTTGAGTAAAACCCCTGTCCCTGTTCCGATCGTGGAACTGGGTGGATTACTCCCATTAACAAGAGCTCTTGTACGCAGCGTAGAAACGCCTCTTTCTTTGTCTGGATTGTTGACAACCTTGACAGATGAAATCTCTCTCTTGGAGGAGAGTATTTGAAGTCCAGAAGGTATCCCTGAGATATTATTTCTAGCGCCCAGGGATCCTGGACATCTCTTGCCCAAGCCTGGGCGAAGAGAGAAAGCCTGCCCCCCACTAGATCCGATCCCGGATCGGGGGCCCTCAATTCATGCCGTTTTAGGGGCAGCAGTAGGTTTCCTGGTCTGCTTGCCCTTGTTCCAGGACTGGTTAGGTTTCCAGCCTTGTCTGTAGCGAGCAACAGCTCCTTCCTGTTTTGGTGCAGAGGAAGTTGATGCTGCTCCTGCTTTGAAATTACGAAAGGAACGAAAATTAGACTGTCTAGTCTTAGTTTTGGCTTTGTCCTAAGGCAGGGCATGGCCTTTACCTCCTGTAATGTCAGCGATAATCTCTTTCAACCCGGGCCCGAATAAGGTCTGCCCTTTGAAAGGTATATTAAGCAATTTAGACTTAGAAGTAACATCAGCTGACCAGGATTTTAGCCACAGCGCCCTGCGTGCCTGAATGGCGAATCCTGAATTCTTCGCCGTAAGTTTAGTTAGATGTACTACGACCTCCGAAATGAATGAATTAGCTAGTTTAAGGACTCTAAGCCTGTCCGTAATGTCGTCCAGAGTAGCTGAACTAATGTTCTCTTCCAGAGACTCAATCCAGAACGCCGCTGCAGCCGTGATCGGCGCAATGCATGCAAGGGGTTGCAATATAAAACCTTATTGAACAAACATTTTCTTAAGGTAACCCTCTAATTTTTTATCCATTGGATCTGAAAAAGCACAGCTATCCTCCACCGGGATAGTGGTACGCTTAGCTAAAGTAGAAACTGCTCCCTCTACCTTAGGGACCGCTTGCCATAAGTCCCGTGTGGTGGCGTCTATTGGAAACATTTTTCGAAATATCGGAGGGGGTGAGAACGGCACACCGGGTCTATCCCACTCATTAGAAACAATTTCAGTAATTCTCTTAGGTATAGGAAAAACCTCAGTACTCGTCGGTACCGCAAAATATTTATTCAACCTACACATTTTCTCTGGTATTGCAACTGTGTTACAATCATTCAGAGCCGCTAACACCTCCCCTAGTAATACACGGAGGTTTTCCAGTTTAAATTTAAAATTTGAAATATCTGAATCCAGTCTGTTTGGATCAGAACCGTCACCCACAGGATGAAGTTCTCCGTCCTCATGTTCTGCAACCTGTGACGCAGTATCTGACATGGCCCTAATATTATCAGCGCACTCTGTTCTCACCCCAGAGTGATCACGCTTACCTCTTAGTTCTGGTAATTTAGCCAAAACTTCAGTCATAACAGAAGCCATATCCTGTAATGTGATTTGTAATGGCCGGCCAGATGTACTCGGCGCTACAATATCACGCACCTCCCGAGCGGGAGATGCAGGTACTGGCACGTGAGGCGAGTTAGTCGGCATAACTCTCCCCTCGTTGTTTGGTGAAATTTGTTCAATTTGTACAGATTGACTTTTATTTAAAGTAGCATCAATACAGTTAGTACATAAATTTCTATTGGGCTCCACTTTGGCATTGCAACAAATGACACAGGTATCTTCCTCTGAATCAGACATGTTTAACACACTAGCAAATAAACTTGCAACTTAGAATACAATTCAATTAGAATAATATTAAAAACGTACTGTGCCTTTAAGAAGCACAGAAAATCTATGACAGTTGAAAATTAATAAATTTGAAACAGTTATAGCCTCAATCCTCAAACAACACAACTTTAGCAAAGGTTTAATCCCAATAGCAAAGATAACAAATTCTGAAAGCAGGAAACAATTACAGAATAAACGTTTTTTATCACAGTCAACTATAATTCTCACAGCTCTGCTGAGAGAAATTACCTCCCTCAAAATAAGTTTGAAGACCCCTGAGTTCTGTAGAGATGAACCGGATCATGCAGGAAATACAATGAGCTGCTGACTGAAATAACTGATGCATAGAAAAGGCGCCAAAAAACGGCCCTTCCCCCTCACACACAAAATGAGAGAGAACAGAAACTGTCAGAAAAAGATTAAGCAACTGCCAAGTGGGAAAATGGTGCCCAAACATTTATTCACTCAGTACCTCAGCAAATGAAAACGATTTTACATTCCAGCAAAAACGTTAAACATAATTTCTAGTTATTAAACAGCTTAATGTACTTCTTACAGTGTAATTCTAGTGAAGTACCATTCCCCAGAATACTGAAGTGTAAAGTATACATACATGACATTATATCGGTATGGCAGGATTTTCTCATCAATTCCATTGTCAGAAAATAAAAGCTGCTACATACCTCTATGCAGATTCATCTGCCCGCTGTCCCCTGATCTGAAGTTTACCTCTCCTCAGATGGCCAAGAAACAGCAATATGATCTTAACTACTCCGGCTAAAATCATAGCAAAAACTCTGGTAGATTCTTCGTCAAACTCTGCCAGAGAGGTAATAACACACTCCGGTGCTATTTTAAAATAACAAACTTTTGATTGAAGATATAAAACTAAGTATAATCACCATAGCCCTCTCACACCTCCTATCTAGTCGTTGGGTGCAAGAGAATGACTGGGAGTGACGTAGAGGGGAGGAGCTATATGCAGCTCTGCTGGGTGAATCCTCTTGCACTTCCTGTTGGGGAGGAGTTAATATCCCAGAAGTAATGATGACCCGTGGACTGATCACACTTAACAGAAGAAAAAAATAATATTACAAAAACATAATTTATGCTTACCTGATAAATTTATTTCTCTTGTAGTGTATCCAGTCCACGGATCATCCATTACTTATGGGATATTCTCCTTCCCAACAGGAAGTTGCAAGAGGATCACCCACAGCAGAGCTGCTATATAGCTCCTCCCCTAACTGTCATATCCAGTCATTCGACCGAAAACAAACAGAGAAAGGAGAAACCATAGGGTGCAGTGGTGACTGTAGTTTAATTAAAATTTAGACCTGCCTTAAAAAGACAGGGCGGGCCGTGGACTGGATACACTACAAGAGAAAAAAATTTATCAGGTAAGCATAAATTATGTTTTCTCTTGTTAAGTGTATCCAGTCCACGGATCATCCATTACTTATGGGATACCAATACCAAAGCTAAAGTACACGGATGATGGGAGGGACAAGGCAGGATTAAGCAGAAGGAACCACTGCCTGAAGAACCTTTCTCCCAAAAACAGCCTCCGAAGAAGCAAAAGTATCAAATTTGTAAAATTTGGAAAAAGTGTGAAGCGAAGACAAAGTCGCGGCCTTGCAAATCTGTTCAACAGAGGCCTCATTTTTAAAGGCCCAGGTGGAAGCCACAGCTCTAGTAGAATGAGCTATAATCCTTTCAGGGGGCTGCTGTCCAGCAGTCTCATAGGCTAGGTGTCTTATGCTCCGAAGCCAAAAGGAAAGAGAGGTTGCCGAAGCTTTTTGACCTCTCCTCTGTCCAGAGTAAACGACAAACAGGGTAGATGTTTGACGAAAATCTTTAGTAGCTTGTAAGTAAAACTTCAAGGAACGGACTACGTCCAGATTATGTAAAAGACGTTCCTCCTTCTTTGAAGAAGGATTAGGACACAATGATGGAACAACAATCTCTTGATTGATATTCTTGTTAGAAACCACCTTAGGTAAAAACCCAGGTTTGGTACGCAGGACTACCTTATCTGCATGAAAAATCAGATAAGGAGAATCACATTGTAAGGCAGATAGCTCAGAGACTCTCCGAGCCGAGGAAATAGCCATCAAAAACAGAACTTTCCAAGATAAAAGTTTAATATCAATGGAATGAAGGGGTTCCAACGGAACTCCTTGAAGAACTTTAAGAACCAAGTTTAAGCTCCACGGGGGAGCAACAGGTTTAAACACAGGCTTAATTCTAACCAAAGCCTGGCAAAATGCCTGGACGTCTGGAACCTCTGCCAGACGCTTGTGCAAAAGAATAGACAGAGCAGAAATCTGTCCCTTTAAAGAACTAGCTGATAATCCTTTGTCCAAGCCCTCTTGGAGAAAAGACAATATTCTAGGAATCCTAACCTTACTCCATGAGTAATTCTTGGATTCACACCAATAAAGATATTTACTCCATATCTTGTGGTAGATTTTCCTGGTAACAGGCTTTCGTGCCTGTATTAAAGTATCAATGACTGACTCGGAGAAGCCACGCTTTGATAGAATCAAGCGTTCAATCTCCATGCAGTCAGATGATTGAAAGGACCTTGTATCAGAAGGTCCTGTCTTAGAGGCAGAGTCCATGATGGAAAGGATGACATGTCCACTAGGTCTGCATACCAAGTCCTGCGTGGCCACGCAGGTGCTATCAGAATCACCGATGCTCTCTCCTGTTTGATTTTGGCAATCAGTTGAGGGAGCAGAGGAAACGGTGGAAACACATAAGCCAGGTTGAAGCACCAAGGCGCTGCTAGTGCATCTATCAGCGTCGCTTCTGGGTCCCTGGACCTGGATCCGTAACAAGGAAGCTTGGCGTTCTGGCGAGACGTCATGAGATCCAACTCTGGTTTGCCCCAACGATGAATCAACTGAGCTCCCACTCCCCCGGATGGAAAGTCTGACGACTTAGAAAATCCGCCTCCCAGTTCTCCACGCCTGGGATATGGATTGCTGACAAGTGGCAAGAGTGGTACTCTGCCCAGCGAATTATATTTGAGACTTCTAACATCGCTAGGGAACTCCTGGTTCCCCCTAGATGGTTGATGTAAGCCACAGTCGTGATGTTGTCCGACTGAAATCTGATGAACCTCAGTGTTGCTAACTGAGGCCAAGCCAGAAGAGCATTGAATATCGTTCTTAACTCCAGAATATTTATTGGAAGGAGTTTCTCCTCCTGAGTCCACGATCCCTGTGCCTTCAGGGAATTCCAGACTGCACCCCAACCTAGAAGGCTGGCATCTGTTGTTACAATTGTCCAATCTGGCCTACGAAAGGTCATACCCTTGGACAGGTGTACCCGAGATAACCACCAGAGAAGAGAATCTCTGGTCTCTTGATTCAGATTTAGTAGAGGGGACAAATCTGTGTAATCCCCATTCCACTGACTCAGCATGCATAATTGCAGCAGTTTGAGATGAAGGCGCGCAAATGGCACTATGTCCATTTCCGCTACCATTAAGCCGATTACCTCCATACACTGAGCTACCAAAGGGCGCGGAATGGAGTGAAGAACACAGCAAGCATTTAGAAGTTTTGATAACCTGGACTCCGTCAGGTAAATTTTCATTTCTACAGAATCTATAAGAGTCCCTAAGAAGGAGACTCCTGTGAGTGGGGATAGAGAACTCTTTTCCTCGTTCACTTTCCACCCGTGCGACCTCAGAAATGCCAGAACTATCTCTGTATGAGACTTGGCAACTTGAAAGCTTGACGCCTGTATCAGGATGTGGTCTAGACACGGAGCCACCGCTATGCCTTGCGGTCTTAGAACCGCCAGAAGTGAGCCCAGAACCTTTGTAAAGATTCTCGGGGCTGTAGCCAACCCGAAGGGAAGAGCTACATATTGGTAATGCCTGTCTAGAAAGGCAAACCTTAGAAACCGATGATGATCTTTGTGAATCGGTATGTAAAGGTAGGCATCCTTTAAGTCCACTGTGGTCATGTACTGACCTTCTTGGATCATGGGTAGGATGGTCCGAATAGTTTCCATTTTGAAAGATGGAACTCTGAGGAATTTGTTTAAGATCTTTAGATCCAAAATTGGTCTGAAGGTTCCCTCTTTTTTGGGAACCACAAACAGATTCGAATAAAAACCCTGTCCTTGTTCCGTTCGCGGAACTGGATGGATAACTCCCATAACTAGGAGGTCTTGCACACAGCGTAGGAATGCCTCTTTCTTTATCTGATTTGCAGATAGCCTTGAAAGATGAAATCTCCCTTGTGGAGGGGAAGCTTTGAAGTCCAGAAGATATCCCTGAGATATGATCTCCAACGCCCAGGGATCCTGAACATCTCTTGCCCACGCCTGGGCGAAGAGAGAAAGTCTGCCCCCTACTAGATCCGTCGCCGGATAGGGGGCCGTTCCTTCATGCTGTCTTAGAGGCAGCAGCAGGCTTTCTGGCCTGCTTGCTTTTGTTCCAGGACTGGTTAGGTTTCCAGGCCTGCTTAGATTGAGCAAAAGTTCCCTCTTGTTTTGAAGCGGAGGAAGTTGATGCTGCACCTGCCTTGAAATTTCGAAAGGCATGAAAATTAGACTGTTTGGCCTTTGCTTTGGCCCTGTCCTGAGTAAGGGTGTGACCCTTACCTCCAGTAATGTCAGCAATAATTTCCTTCAAACCAGGCCCGAATAAGGTCTGCCCCTTGAAAGGAATATTGAGTAATTTAGACTTCGAAGTCACGTCAGCTGACCAGGATTTAAGCCATAGCACCCTACGCGCTTGGATGGCGAATCCAGAATTCTTAGCCGTTAGTTTAGTCAAATGAACAATGGCATCAGAAACAAATGAGTTAGCTAGCTTAAGTGTTCTAAGCTTGTCAATAATTTCAGTCAATGGACCTGTATGGATGACCTCTTCCAGGGCCTCAAACTAGAATGCCGCCGCGGCCGTGACAGGCGCAATGCATGCAAGGGGCTGTAAAATAAAACCTTGTTGAATAAACATTTTCTTAAGGTAACCCTCCAATTTTTTTTTTTTTTCTCAAACAGTCACAACAACTGCCACAGCTCTACTGTGGCTTTTTACCTCCCTCAAAAACAACTTTGAAGCCTTTTGAGCCCTCCAGAGATGTCCTGGATCATGCAGGAAGAAGCTGGGTCTTTGTCTGTAATTTTTGCTGTGCAAAAATCCGGCAAAATTGGCCCCTCCCACTCATAACAACAGTGGGAAGCCTAAGGAAACTGTTTCTAGGCCAAATTCAAGCCAGCCATGTGGAAAAAAACTAGGTCCCAATAAGTTTTATCACCAAATACATATAAAAACGATTAAACATGCAAGCAAACGTTTTATATTACATTTTTATAAGAGTATGCATCTCTATTAATAAGCCTGATACCAGTCGCAGTCACTGCATTTAAGGCTTTACTTACATTAGTTTGGTATCAGCAGCACTTTCTAGCAAATTCCATTCCTAGAAAAATATTAACTGCACATACCTTATTGCAGGAAAACCTGCACGCCATTCCCTCTCTGAAGTTACCTCACTCCTCAGAATATGTGAGAACAGCCATGGATCTTAGTTACTTCTGCTAAGATCATAGAAAACGCAGGCAGATTCTTCTTCTAAATACTGCCTGAGATAAACAGTACACTCCGGCACCATTTAAAAATAACAAACTTTTGATTGAAGAATAAACTAAGTATAAAACACCACATTCCTCTTACGACCTCCATCTTGGTTGAGGCTTGCAAGAGAATGACTGGATATGACAGTTAGGGGAGGAGCTATATAGCATCTCTGCTGTGGGTGATCCTCTTGCAACTTCCTGTTGGGAAGGAGAATATCCCATAAGTAATGGATGATCCGTGGACTGGATACACTTAACAAGAGAAAAACAATATTACAAATTACTGTACAATAAGGTGTTTCACAGTGGCGAAACATATGCAAAGAAAGGTTGGGTAGTGGGTGTGGTGTGGCCTTGTAGTGGGTGTGGGCAGGTAGTGGGTAAGATCAGAAGTGGTGAGTGACATTTTGCCCTGGCTAGTAGCTTAGGACTTGAAATTTTGAGCCCTGTATATGTATGTATGTATGTATATGCTGTCACACATGGTGGTCTTCACTTTAGCCACACACCTAGGCCAGGTGAGAGACATGGTGGTGGTGTTGCCATCTTACTCTCCCCCTCCTGCTGCTATCAGTACCTATCTCCATTTCCATCTCTCTCCTTTTCTTCCTTTGAAGTCCACTGCATTTGCCTGGTCTCCCCCCCTCTCTCTCTCAGAGTGGCAGTTATCTATCGCCCCCCTGGGCAACCTCCCAATTCCTTGACAACTTTGCTGCCTGGCTTCCTTACTTTCTCTCTACAAATGCGCCTACTATAATTCTGGGAGACGTCAACATCCCCATTGACAACCCATCTGCCCCTGCTGCCTCTAAACTTCTCTCATTCACTAACTACTTTATCCTCTCACAATCCACCCTATTCCCTACCCACAGCGATGCATACTCTATTGATCTGGTATTCTCCTATCTCTGATGTTGCCTGTCGCCCATTTCCCATTTCAGAATATCATCTGCTCACCTTTAATCTTAATATACAGGCTAACCCTACTTCCCCCCCCCCCTTGCCCCCGCACCTGTAGAAACCTGCACACTGTAGACTCTCCCCAACTCTCCAACATTTTTCAAATACGCCTCCCCCACACTTCCACAATACCCTGCCCTGACCTTTCTATAACTCACTATAACAATACTCTCCTCTGCACTTGACACACTCGCTCCACCCCAACTTCGCAAAGCCCCACGTCATCAGCTCCAGCCCTGACACTCCCAGTAAACACGCCACCTATAAAAATGCTCCCGCACTGCTGAACGTGCCTGGAGGAAATCCCGCTCTGAACCCGATTTCATGCACTATAAGTTCATTCTTTACTCTTACACCTCTGCCCTTCACTTAGCTAAGCAAACCTACTTCTCTTATATCCACTCACTATTTAAACCATAAAAGACCCTTCTCCATTTTCAACTCTCTCCTCTACCCACCTGCACCCCCCCATCTGCATTTAGTGCTCAAGACCTGGCTGACTACTTTTTCAATAAAACACCATCCAAAGAAATATCCCAACACAAGCCTGCAATCTCCCAACTTCTCTCCCAGTCACCCCCTCTGCTGCTCTCTGCACCCTCCTCCCAACCACTAAGAGTGAGGTGGCTTCCCTATTGTCTTCCTCACACCTAACTACCTACCCACTTGACCCCATCCTTGAAAAAACTAGTTTTCGATCGCCTAACCCACTTCCTGTACTCCAACTCATTGCTTGATCCCCTGCAATCTGATTTCTGGCCCCAACACTCAACTGAGACTGCCCTCACCAAGGTTACTAACGATCTCCTTTCTGCAAAAAAAAACATAATTTATGTAAGAACTTACCTGATAAATTCATTTCTTTCATATTAGCAAGAGTCCATGAGCTAGTGACGTATGGGATATACATTCCTACCAGGAGGGGCAAAGTTTCCCAAACCTCAAAATGCCCATAAATACACCCCTCACCACACCCACAATTCAGTTTAACGAATAGCCAAGAAGTGGGGTGATAAAAAAGTGCGAAAGCATATAAAATAAGGAATTGGAATAATTGTGCTTTATACAAAAATCATAACCACCACAAAAAAAGGGTGGGCCTCATGGACTCTTGCTAATATGAAAGAAATGAATTTATCAGGTAAGTTCTTACATAAATTATGTTTTCTTTCATGTAATTAGCAAGAGTCCATGAGCTAGTGACGTATGGGATAATGATTACCCAAGATGTGGATCTTTCCACGCAAGAGTCACTAGAGAGGGAGGGATAAAATAAAGACAGCCAATTCCTGCTGAAAATAATCCACACCCAAAATAAAGTTTAATGAAAAACATAAGCAGAAGATTCAAACTGAAACCGCTGCCTGAAGTACTTTTCTACCAAAAACTGCTTCAGAAGAAGAAAATACATCAAAATGGTAGAATTTAGTAAAAGTATGCAAAGAGGACCAAGTTGCTGCTTTGCAAATCTGATCAATCGAAGCTTCATTCCTAAACGCCCAGGAAGTAGAAACTGACCTAGTAGAATGAGCTGTAATCCTTTGAGGCGGAGTTTTACCCGACTCAACATAGGCAAGATGAATTAAAGATTTCAACCAAGATGCCAAAGAAATGGCAGAAGCTTTCTGGCCTTTTCTAGAACCGGAAAAGATAACAAATAAACTAGAAGTCTTTAGGAAAGACTTAGTAGCTTCAACATAATATTTCAAAGCTCTAACAACATCCAAAGAATGCAACGATTTCTCCTTAGAATTCTTAGGATTAGGACATAATGAAGGAACCACAATTTCTCTACTAATGTTGTTGGAATTCACAACTTTAGGTAAAAATTCAAAAGAAGTTCGCAACACCGCCTTATCCTGATGAAAAATCAGAAAAGGAGACTCACAAGAAAGAGCAGATAATTCAGAAACTCTTCTGGCAGAAGAGATTGCCAAAAAGAACAAAACTTTCCAAGAAAGTAATTTAATGTCCAATGAATGCATAGGTTCAAACGGAGGAGCTTGAAGAGCCCCCAGAACCAAATTCAAACTCCAAGGAGGAGAAATTGACTTAATGACAGGTTTTATACGAACCAAAGCTTGTACAAAACAATGAATATCAGGAAGATAAGCAATCTTTCTGTGAAAAAGAACAGAAAGAGCAGAAATTTGTCCTTTCAAAGAACTTGCGGATAAACCTTTATCTAAACCATCCTGAAGAAACTGTAAAATTCTCGGAATTCTAAAAGAATGCCAAGAAAAATGATGAGAAAGACACCAAGAAATATAAGTCTTCCAGACTCTATAATATATCTCTCTGGATACAGATTTACGAGCCTGTAACATAGTATTAATCACAGAGTCAGAGAAACCTCTTTGACCAAGAATCAAGCGTTCAATCTCCATACCTTTAAATTTAAGGATTTGAGATCCTGATGGAAAAAAGGACCTTGCGACAGAAGGTCTGGTCGTAGCGGACGAGTCCACGGGTGACAAGAGGCCATCCGGACAAGATCTGCATACCAAAACCTGTGAGGCCATGCCGGAGCTACCAGCAGAACAAACGAGCATTCCTTCAGAATCTTGGAGATTACTCTTGGAAGAAGAACTAGAGACGGAAAGATATAAGCAGGATGATACTTCCAAGGAAGTGATAATGCATCCACTGCTTCCGCCTGAGGATCCCGGGATCTGGACAGATACCTGGGAAGTTTTTTGTTTAGATGAGACGCCATCAGATCTATTTCTGGAAACTCCCATATTTGAACAATCTGAAGAAATACCTCTGGGTGAAGAGACCATTCGCCCGGATGCAACGTTTGGCGACTGAGATAATCCGCTTCCCAATTGTTTATACCTGGGATATGAACCGCAGAGATTAGACAGGAGCTGGATTCCGCCCAAACCAGAATTCGAGATACTTCTTTCATAGCCAGAGGACTGTGAGTCCCTCCTTGATGATTGATGTATGCCACAGTTGTGACATTGTCTGTCTGAAAACAAATGAACGATTCTCTCTTCAGAAGAGGCCAAGACTGAAGAGCTCTGAAAATTGCACAGAGTTCCAAAATATTGATCGGTAATCTCACCTCCTGAGATTCCCAAACTCCTTGTGCCGTCAGAGATCCCCACACAGCTCCCCAACCTGTGAGACTTGCATCTGTTGAAATTACAGTCCAGGTCGGAAGCACAAAAGAAGCCCCCTGAATTAAACGATGGTGATCTGTCCACCACGTTAGAGAGTGTCGTACAATCGGTTTTAAAGATATTAATTGAGATATCTTTGTGTAATCCTTGCACCACTGATTCAGCATACAGAGCTGAAGAGGTCGCATGTGAAAACGAGCAAAGGGGATCGCGTCCGATGCAGCAGTCATAAGACCTAGAATTTCCATGCATAAGGCTACCGAAGGGAATGATTGCGACTGAAGGTTTCGACAAGCTGAAATCAATTTTAGACATCTCTTGTCTGTTAAAGACAGAGTCATGGACACTGAATATATCTGGAAACCCAGAAAGGTTACCCTTGTCTGAGGAATCAATTAACTTTTTGGTGAATTGATCCTCCAACCATGATCTTGAAGAAACAACACAAGTCGATTCGTATGAGATTCTGCTAAATGTAAAGACTGAGCAAGTACCAAGATATCGTCCAAATAAGGAAATACCACAATACCCTGTTCTCTGATTACAGACAGAAGGGCACCGAGAACCTTTGTAAAAATTCTTGGAGCTGTAGCTAGGCCAAACGGCAGAGCCACAAACTGGTAATGCTTGTCCAGAAAAGAGAATCTCAGGAACTGATAATGATCTGGATGAATCGGAATATGCAGATATGCATCCTGTAAATCTATTGTGGACATATAATGCCCTTGCTGAACAAAAGGCAAGATAGTCCTTACAGTTACCATTTTGAACGTTGGTATCCTTACATAACGATTCAATATTTTTAGATCCAGAACTGGTCTGAAGGAATTCTCCTTCTTTGGTACAATGAAGAGATTTGAATAAAACCCCATCCCCTGTTCCAGAACTGGAACTGACATAATTACTCCAGCCAACTCTAGATCTGAAACACAATTCAGAAATGCTTGAGCTTTCACTGGATTTACTGGGACACGGGAAAGAAAAAATCTCTTTGCAGGAGGTCTCATCTTGAAACCAATTCTGTACCCTTCTGAAACAATGTTCTGAATCCAAAGATTGTGAAAAGAATTGATCCACATTTCTTTGAAAAAACGTAACCTGCCCCCTACCAGCTGAGCTGGAATGAGGGCCGCACCTTCATGTGGACTTAGAAGCAGGCTTTGCCTTTCTAGAAGGCTTGGATTTATTCCAGACTGGAGATGGTTTCCAAACTGAAACTGCTCCTGAGGATGAAGGATCAGGCTTTTGTTCTTTGTTGAAACGAAAGGAACGAAAACGATTATTAGCCCTGTTTTTACCCTTAGATTTTCCCACAAGTAACAGTTGAGATAATAGAATCCAACTGAGAACCAAATAATTTGTTACCCTGGAAAGAAATGGAAAGTAGAGTTGATTTAGAAGCCATATCAGCATTCCAAGTTTTAAGCCATAAAGCTCTTCTAGCTAAAATAGCTAGAGACATAAACCTGACATCAACTCTGATAATATCAAAAATGGCATCACAGATAAAATTATTAGCATGCTGAAGAAGAAGAATAATATTATGAGAATCATGATCTGTTACTTGTTGCGCTAAAGTCTCCAACCAAAAAGTTGAAGCTGCAGCAACATCAGCCAATGATATAGCAGGTCTAAGAAGATTACCTGAACACAGATAAGCTTTTCTTAGAAAGGATTCAATTTTCCTATCTAAAGGATCCTTAAACGAAGTACTATCTGACGTAGGAATAGTAGTACGTTTAGCAAGGGTAGAAATAGCCCCATCAACTCTAGGGATTTTGTCCCAAAATTCTAATCTGTCAGACGGCACAGGATATAATTGCTTAAAACGTTTAGAAGGAGTAAATGAATTACCCAATTTATCCCATTCTCTGGAAATTACTTCAGAAATAGCATTAGGAACAGGAAAAACTTCTGGAATAACCACAGGAGATTTAAATACCTTATCTAAACGTTTAGAATTAGTATCAAGAGGACCAGAATCCTCTATTTCTAAAGCAATTAGTACTTCTTTAAGTAAAGAACGAATAAATTCCATTTTAAATAAATATGAAGATTTATCAGCATCAATCTCTGAGACAGAATCCTCTGAACCAGAAGAGTCATCAGAATCATAATGATGATGTTCATTTAAAAATTCATCTGTAGAGAGAGAAGTTTTAAAATATTTTTTATGTTTACTAGAAGGAGAAATAACAGACATAGCCTTCTTGATGGATTCAGAAACAAAATCTCTTATGTTATCAGGAACATTCTGCACCTTAGATGTTGAAGGAACTGCAACAGGCAATGGTACATTACTAAAGGAAATATTATCTGCATTAACAAGTTTGTCATGACAATTAATACAAACAACAGCCGGAGGAATAGCTACCAAAAGTTTACAGCAGATACACTTAGCTTTGGTAGTTCCAGCACTAGACAGTATCTTCTGACTCAGATGCAACGTGAGACATCTTGCAATATGTAAGAGAAAAAACAACATATAAAGCAAAATTGATCAAATTCCTTAAATGACAGTTTCAGGAATGGGAAAAAATGCCAATAAACAAGCTTCTAGTAACCAGAAGCAAAGAAAAAATGAGACTGAAATAATGTGGAGACAAAAGCGACGCCCATATTTTTTAGCGCCAAATAAGACGCCCACATTATTTGGCGCCTAAATGCTTTTTGGCGCCAAAAATGACGCCACATCCGGAACGCCGACATTTTTGGCGCAAAAGGACGTCAAAAATGACGCAACTTCCGGCGACACGTATGACACCGGAAACAGAAAAGATTTTTTGCGCCAAAAAAGTCAGCGCCAAGAATGACGCAATAAAATGAAGCATTTTCAGCCCCCGCGAGCCTAACAGCCCACAGGGAAAAAGAGTCAAATTTTTTAAGGTAAGAAAAAATGAATTGATTCAAATGCATTATCCCAAATATGAAACTGACTGTCTGAAAATAAGGAATGTTGAACATCCTGAGTCAAGGCAAATAAATGTTTGAATACATATATTTAGAACTTTATAAATAAAGTGCCCAACCATAGCTTAGAGTGTCACAGAAAATAAGATTAACTTACCCCAGGACACTCATCTACATGTTTGTAGAAAGCCAAACCAGTACTGAAACGAAAATCAGCAGAGGTAATGGTATATAAATAAGAGTATATCGTCGATCTGAAAAGGGAGGTAAGAGATGAATCTCTACGACCGATAACAGAGAACCTATGAAATAGACCCCGTAGAAGGAGATCACTGCATTCAAAATAGGCAATACTCTCCTCACATCCCTCTGACATTCACTGCACGCTGAGAGGAAAACCGGGCTCCAACTTGCTGCGGAGCGCATATCAACGTAGAATCTAGCACAAACTTACTTCACCACCTCCATAGGAGGCAAAGTTTGTAAAACTGAATTGTGGGTGTGGTGAGGGGTGTATTTATGGGCATTTTGAGGCTTGGGAAACTTTGCCCCTCCTGGTAGGAATGTATATCCCATACGTCACTAGCTCATGGACTCTTGCTAATTACATGAAAGAAAAGGCTACTACTCTATATTCATCTTACTTGACCTCTTTGCTGCCTTTGACACTGTTGACCATCCCCTTCTCCTACGGACTTGAAGCTCTCTTGGACTCTGTGACACTGTCCTCTCCTGGATTCACTCTTATCTCTATAAAAGATCCTTTTCCATCTCTTTTGCTGGTGACCCCTCCTCTCCATTGCCTCTGTCTGTTGATGTACCTTAAGGCTCTGTACTGGGTCCTCTACTCTTCCCTATTTACACTCCTTCACTGGGTAAACTTAACAGCTATGGTTTCAACTATCACCTCTATGCTGATGATACCCATATCTACCTTTCCACCCCCGCACTCTCTCCTTCTGTCAATTCTCACAACAGCAACTGCTTATCTGGCATTTCCTCCTGGGTGGCCTCTCACCACCTAAAAATAAACATGTCCAAGACCGAACTACTTCTAATCCCCCCTCTAACTCTACTCCAGTTTCTAATTTTCCCATCACTGTTGGCGGCACCACTATCTCCTCATCACACCAAGTCTCAAATCTGTCCTTCATTCCCCACATCCAATTGCTCTCTTCATCCTGCCGCAACCACCTACGGAATATCTCCAAAATTCGTCCGTTTCTGAGTGCTGAAACTACTAAACAGCTAATCCACTCCTGGTAATTTCCCGGCTTGACTACTGCAATAACTTACTATCTGGCCTCCCTCTCTCCCCTTCAATCCATCCTAAATGCATCTGCCAGGCTAATCCATCTCTCTCGACGCTCTGTTTCTGCTGCACCTCTCTGTGAGTCCCTTCACTGGCTCCCCATTCACAGCAGAATTAAATTCAAAATTCTCACCCTGACATAATATATATATATATATATATATATATATATATTATATATACATATACGCACACACATACACACACACACACAGAGTAAACTCCCAGTTAACTGGACCCATGGGGATTTTGAGTTCTGGTTTAATATATATATATATATATATATATATATATATATATATATATATATATATATATATATATATATATATATATATATATATATATAACATAATTTATGCAAGAACTTACCTGATAAATTAATTTCTTTCATAGTGGCAAGAGTCCATGAGCTAGTGGAGTATGGGATATACATTCCTACCAGGAGGGGGCAAAGTTTCCCAAACCTCAATATGACTATAAAAACACCTCCCACCTCACTCATACCTTAGTTTAACATATAGCCAAGAAGTGAGATGTATCAAAAGGAGTAAAAGCATATAAAAAGAGGAACTAGAAAAAATAATGTGCTTTATACAAAAAAAAATCATAACTACAAAAAATAGGGTGGGTCTCATGCCACTATGAAAGACATGAATTTATCAGGTAAGTTCTTACATAAATTATGTTTTCTTTCATGTAAGTGGCAAGAGTCCATTAGATAGTGACAAATGGGATATAATACCCAAGATGTGGAAGTCCACAAGTCACTAGAGAGGGAGGGATAAAATAACCACAGCTAAATCCGCTGAGAAACTAAATCCCAAATAATTACGTTTTCTTAAAGATTTCAAAAGTACTCAAATCAAAGGCATTAGAATCAAGCTGAGACAACTGCCTGAAGAACCTTTCTACCAAAGGCTGCTTCCGAAGAAGCAAACACATAAAAATGGTAAAATTTAGTAAACGTATGCAATGAAGACAAAGTTGCTGCTTTGCAAATTTGATCAACTGAAGCTTCAATTCTTTAGAGCCCAAGAAGTGGCAACTTATCTAGTAGAATGAGCTGTAATTATCTGAGGCGGAGACTGCACCGCCTCCAAATAAGCTTTGTGAATCAAAAGTCTCAACCAAGCAGCTAGAAAAATAACAGAGGCTTTCTGACCTTTCCTGGAGCCAGAAAAAAATAAGACTAGAAGTCTTTCTGAAATCTTTAGTAGCCTCAACATAATATTTCAAAGCTCTTACCACATCCAAAGAATGTAAAGACCTTTCAAGAGTATTCTTAGGATTAGGACACAAAGAAGGAACAACAATTTCCTTATTGATGTTGTTAGAATTCACAACTTTACGCAAAAATTTAAATGAAGTCCGCAAAACAGCTTTATCTTAATGGAAAATCAGATAAGGAGACTCACAAGAGAGAGCAGACAATGCAGAATCTTGGAAAGAAATAACACTTTCCAAGAAAATAATGTAATGCCCAGAGAATGCATAGGTTTAAAAGGAGGAGCATGTAAAATCTTCAAAACCAAAATTGAGACTACAAGGAGGAGAAATAGATTTTAAAACAGGTTTAATATGAATCAAAGCCTGAACAAAACAGTGAATCAGGAAGTTTAGCAATCTTTCTATGAAATAAGACAGAAAGAGCAGAAATGTATCCATTCAAAGTATTTGCAGACAAAACCTTTATTCAAACCATACTGAAGAAACTGTAAAATCCTAGGAATTCTAAAAGAATGCCAAGAATAATGAGTTAAACACCATAAAATATAGGTTTTCCACCTAGTATCTAAATTATACAAGATTGTGCTCATTCCTGAGACAGAAACACTTCCTACATACTCTATTCATTGGCACAGAGACTTTGACTCCGAACTTGAATGCAAGTCTTGGTTGAAGGCTTTTAGACTGATTAAGAGATCCTCTGTTTCAGCACATATCCAGGAGACCCATATTAAGTTCATTAGCAGATGGTATATCATGCCAGCAAGGCTGCATAAAATATGTCCTTCTCTTGGCTCCTCCTGCTGGAGGGGATGTGAGGAGGGGTCTCTTCTTCATATCTGGTGGCACTGTCCAAAACAAACATTTTTGTCCAAGGGTCATAGGAAAAATCTCTCAGATCCTAAATTTAGTCATCCCAAATACTCTGGATATCTTAATGTTTCTCGCCTTGCCTAAAACACAAAGTGAGGCACACTGTTGCTAAAAATGCTCACAGGAGCCAAGAAATGAATCCCTAAAAAGTGGAAAACGCAGAACATCCCTACACTAGAGGAATGGCACTCTCAGGTGGATGAGGTCCTCCTCATGGAGAGATATCACTATTTGAAAACCCACAAACTTGCGATCTATGAAAATGTACTTGTTTTATGGCACAATACCATCTAATTTTTTTTTCTTCTCCACCCTCCTCCTCCTCTTACCCCTGCCCCCCCCCCCCCTTACATCTTTTCTAACTAACTAAATCAACACAGAGCTCAGCCTATTTAGTCTTGACTTTATGCTCACTTCATGGATATATAAGAAAAATGAAAAACCTTTAACATTTTAGCTCTCATCCTCTGAAGGTCCTAACAAGGTCCGCATACCAAAACCTGAGAGGTCAAGTTGGTGCATTCAGAAACACATACGATCGTTCCATTATGATCTTGGAAATCTCCCTTGGAAGAAGAACCAGAGGCGGAAAAATGTAAGCAGGTTGGAAAAAATCAAGGAACTGCTAGACAATAAACCATCTCCGCCTGAGGATCCTTGGACCTGGAAAGGTATCAGGAAAGCTTCTTGTTTAGACGAGAGACCATCAGATCTATTTCTGGAAGACCCCACATCTGTACAAGATAAAAAAAACATCTGGATGGAGAGACCACTCCCCCGGATATAAAGTCTGACGGCTGAGATAATCCCCTTCCCAATTGACTACACCTGGAATATGAATCACAAAAATTAGTAAAGAGTTGGATTCCATCCAAGAAAGTATCCGAGATACTTCCTCCATAACTGAAAGACTGTGAGTCCTTCCTTGATGATTGATATATGCCACTGTTGAAAACAAATGTAAAAGTTCTCTCTTCAATAGAGGCCACGCCCGAAGTGCCCTGAAAATAGCATGGAGTTCTAAAATATTGATTGGTAACCTCGCCTCCTGAGATTTCCAAACCCCTAGTGCTGTCAGACTCTCAGACAGCTCCCCCACCTGAAAAACTTGCATCTGTTGAGAATACAGTCCAGGTAGGATGAACAAATGAGGCCCCCTGAACAATAAGGTGATAGTCCAACCAACAAATCAGAGAGAAAAGAGTGTTGGGATTTAAGTATATCAGTTGTGATATCTGAAAATAATCCCTGCACCTTTGGTGCAACATGCAAAGCTATAGAGGTCTCAAACGAAAACGAGCAAAGAGGATCGCACCTGATGCTGCAGTCATGAGACCTAAAACTTCCATGCACATAACCACTGAAGGAAATAATAGAGACTGAAGGTTTAGACAAACTAAAATTAACTTCATTGTCTCTAGTCTATCAGAGAAAGAATCATAGACACTAAATCTTATCTGGAAAACTAAAAAGGTGACCCTTGTCTAACTCTATTGTAAATTGATTCTCCAACCATGTCTTGAAGAAACCACACTAGTTTCAAGTGAGATTTTGCTAAAAGAAAAGATTAGAGCTAGTACCAAGATATCGTCCAAATAAGTAAACACTGCAATACCCTGCTCTCTGATTACAGATAGAAGATTACCAAGAATTTTTGAATAGAATCTCTGAACTGTTGCTAGCCCAAAAGGACGAGCGACAAATTGGTAATGCTTATCTAGAAAGGAGAATCTCAGAAAACGATAGTGGCCTGAATGAATTGGAGTGTGAAAATAAGTGTAAGTCTATTGTGAACATGTAGTGACCTTGCTGAATAGAAAGGCAGAATAGTCCCTATAGTCACCATCTTGAAAGTTATTACAAAATGATTTAAAAATTTCAGATCCAGAATTGGTCTGAACGAATCTTCTTTCTTTGGGACAATGAATAGATTTGAATAGAAACCAAAACTCAGTTCCTGCAGAGGAACTGAAACACATTTCTGAAAAACCTGAGCGTTCACAGGATTTGTTGTAACATGGGAAAGAATCTTCCAACGGGATGTTTTATTCTGAAAACCTATTCGATACCCCTGAGAAAACATAATTTATGTAAGAATTTACCTGATAAATTAATTCTTTCATAGTGGCGAAAGTCCATGAGCTAGTGACATATGGGATATACATTCCTACCAGGAGGGGCGAAGTTTCCCAAATCTCAAAATGCCTATAAATACACCTCTCACCTCACCCACACCTTAGTTTAACGAATAGCCAAGAAGTGAGATGTATATAAAGGAGTAAAAAGCATACAAAAAGAGGAAATATAAATGTGCTTTATACAAAAAATAATAACTACAAAAAATAGGGTGGGTCTCATGGACTCTTGCCACTATGAAAGAAATGAATTTATCAGGTAAGTTCTTACATAAATTATGTTTTCTTTCATATGAGTGGCAAGAGTATATGAGCTAGTGACGTATGGGATATAATACTCAAGATGTGGAAATCCACAGTCACTAGAGAGGGATAAATAAAAACAGCTATTTTCGTTGAGAAATTAAATCCCAAAAAATAATTAAGTTTTCTAAAAAATTTTTTACAAAAACTCAAATCAAAGGCATTAGAATCAAGCTGAGGCAACTGCCCGAAGAATCTTTCTACCAAAGGCTGCTTCCGAAGAAGCAAATAAAAAAAAATGGTAAAATTAGAAAAAATATGCAAAGAAGACCAAGTCTAAGTATAATCTTCCTAAACATAATATTTCAAAGATCTTACCACATCCAAAGAATGTAAAGTTGATAGAATTCACAACTTTAGGAAAAAATATAAATGAAGACCGCAAAACAACTTTATCTTGATGGAAAATCAGATAAAGAAACTCGCAAGAGAGAGCAGACAATACAGAAACTCTTCAAGCAGAAGAGATAGCCAAAAGAAATAACACTTTCGAAGAAAGAAATTAATGTCCAGATAATACATAGGCTCAAAAGGAGGAGCCTGTAAAATCTTAAAACCAAAATTAAGACTCCAAGGAGTAGAAATAGATTAAAAAACAGGTTTAATATAAAACAAACCCTGAAAAAAAAAGGGAATATCAGGAAGTTTAGCAATCTTTCTACGAAATAAAAAAGAAAGAGCAGAAATTTGTACATTCAAAGTATTTGCAGACAAAACCTTTATCCAAACCATCCTGGAGAAACTATAAAATCCTAGGAATTCTAAAAGAATGCCAAAAATAACCACGAGTTGAACATCATGAAATATAGGTTTTCCAAACACGAAAATAAATTCTCCATGAAACAGATTTACGAGTCTGTATCATAGCTCTAATAACCGAGTCAGAGAAACCTCTATGACTAAGCACTTAAGCGTTCAATTTCCATGCCTTTTAGAGATTTGAGATCCTGATGGGAAAAAACGGCCCCTGAAACAGAAAAAACAGAATTTATGTTTACCTGATAAATTACTTTCTCCAACGGTGTGTCCGGTCCACGGCGTCATCCTTACTTGTGGGATATTCTCTTCCCCAACAGGAAATGGCAAAGAGCCCAGCAAAGCTGGTCACATGATCCCTCCTAGGCTCCGCCTACCCCAGTCATTCGACCGACGTTAAGGAGGAATATTTGCATAGGAGAAACCATATGATACCGTGGTGACTGTAGTTAAAGAAAATAAATCATCAGACCTGATTAAAAAACCAGGGCGGGCCGTGGACCGGACACACCGTTGGAGAAAGTAATTTATCAGGTAAACATAAATTCTGTTTTCTCCAACATAGGTGTGTCCGGTCCACGGCGTCATCCTTACTTGTGGGAACCAATACCAAAGCTTTAGGACACGGATGATGGGAGGGAGCAAATCAGGTCACCTAGATGGAAGGCACCACGGCTTGCAAAACCTTTCTCCCAAAAATAGCCTCAGAAGAAGCAAAAGTATCAAACTTGTAAAATTTGGTAAAAGTGTGCAGTGAAGACCAAGTCGCTGCCCTACATATCTGATCAACAGAAGCCTCGTTCTTGAAGGCCCATGTGGAAGCCACAGCCCTAGTGGAATGAGCTGTGATTCTTTCGGGAGGCTGCCGTCCGGCAGTCTCGTAAGCCAATCTGATGATGCTTTTAATCCAAAAAGAGAGAGAGGTAGAAGTTGCTTTTTGACCTCTCCTTTTACCGGAATAAACAACAAACAAGGAAGATGTTTGTCTAAAATCCTTTGTAGCGTCTAAATAGAATTTTAGAGCGCGAACAACATCCAAATTGTGCAACAAACGTTCCTTCTTTGAAACTGGTTTCGGGCACAGAGAAGGTACGATAATCTCCTGGTTAATGTTTTTGTTAGAAACAACTTTTGGAAGAAAACCAGGTTTAGTACGTAAAACCACCTTATCTGCATGGAACACCAGATAAGGAGGAGAACACTGCAGAGCAGATAATTCTGAAACTCTTCTAGCAGAAGAAATTGCAACCAAAAACAAAACTTTCCAAGATAATAACTTAATATCAACGGAATGTAAGGGTTCAAAGGAACCCCCTGAAGAACTGAAAGAACTAAGTTGAGACTCCAAGGAGGAGTCAAAGGTTTGTAAACAGGCTTGATTCTAACCAGAGCCTGAACAAAGGCTTGAACATCTGGCACAGCTGCCAGCTTTTTGTGAAGTAACACAGACAAGGCAGAAATCTGTCCCTTCAGGGAACTTGCAGATAATCCTTTTTCCAATCCTTCTTGAAGGAAGGATAGAATCTTAGGAATCTTAACCTTGTCCCAAGGGAATCCTTTAGATTCACACCAACAGATATATTTTTTCCAAATTTTGTGGTAAATCTTTCTAGTTACAGGCTTTCTGGCCTGAACAAGAGTATCGATAACAGAATCTGAGAACCCTCGCTTCGATAAGATCAAGCGTTCAATCTCCAAGCAGTCAGCTGGAGTGAGACCAGATTCGGATGTTCGAACGGACCTTGAACAAGAAGGTCTCGTCTCAAAGGTAGCTTCCATGGTGGAGCCGATGACATATTCACCAGATCTGCATACCAAGTCCTGCGTGGCCACGCAGGAGCTATCAAGATCACCGACGCCCTCTCCTGATTGATCCTGGCTACCAGCCTGGGGATGAGAGGAAACGGCGGGAATACATAAGCTAGTTTGAAGGTCCAAGGTGCTACTGGTGCATCCACTAGAGCCGCCTTGGGATCCCTGGATCTGGACCCGTAGCAAGGAACTTTGAAGTTCTGACGAGAGGCCATCAGATCCATGTCTGGAATGCCCCACAGTTGAGTGATTTGGACAAAGATTTCCGGATGGAGTTCCCACTCCCCCGGATGCAATGTCTGACGACTCAGAAAATCCGCTTCCCAATTTTCCACTCCTGGGATGTGGATTGCAGACAGGTGGCAGGAGTGAGACTCCGCCCATTGAATGATTTTGGTCACTTCTTCCATCGCCAGGGAACTCCTTGTTCCCCCCTGATGATTGATGTACGCAACAGTTGTCATGTTGTCTGATTGAAACCGTATGAACTTGGCCCTCGCTAGCTGAGGCCAAGCCTTGAGAGCATTGAATATCGCTCTCAGTTCCAGAATATTTATCGGTAGAAGAGATTCTTCCCGAGACCAAAGACCCTGAGCTTTCAGGGATCCCCAGACCGCGCCCCAGCCCATCAGACTGGCGTCGGTCGTGACAATGACCCACTCTGGTCTGCGGAAGGTCATCCCTTGTGACAGGTTGTCCAGGGACAGCCACCAACGGAGTGAGTCTCTGGTCCTCTGATTTACTTGTATCCTCGGAGACAAGTCTGTATAGTCCCCATTCCACTGACTGAGCATGCACAGTTGTAATGGTCTTAGATGAATGCGCGCAAAAGGAACTATGTCCATTGCCGCTACCATCAAACCTATCACTTCCATGCACTGCGCTATGGAAGGAAGAGGAACGGAATGAAGTATCCGACAAGAGTCTAGAAGTCTTGTCTTTCTGGCCTCTGTCAGAAAAATCCTCATTTCTAAGGAGTCTATTATTGTTCCCAAGAAGGGAACCCTTGTCGACGGAGATAGAGAACTCTTTTCCACGTTCACTTTCCATCCGTGAGATCTGAGAAAGGCCAGGACGATGTCCGTGTGAGCCTTTGCTTGAGGAAGGGACGACGCTTGAATCAGAATGTCGTCCAAGTAAGGTACTACAGCAATGCCCCTTGGTCTTAGCACAGCTAGAAGGGTCCCTAGTACCTTTGTGAAAATCCTTGGAGCAGTGGCTAATCCGAAAGGAAGCGCCACGAACTGGTAATGCTTGTCCAGGAATGCGAACCTTAGGAACCGATGATGTTCCTTGTGGATAGGAATATGTAGATACGCATCCTTTAAATCCACCGTGGTCATGAATTGACCTTCCTGGATGGAAGGAAGAATTGTTCGAATGGTTTCCATCTTGAACGATGGAACCTTGAGAAACTTGTTTAAGATCTTGAGATCTAAGATTGGTCTGAACGTTCCCTCTTTTTTGGGAACTATGAACAGATTGGAGTAGAACCCCATCCCTTGTTCTCCTAATGGAACAGGATGAATCACTCCCATTGTTAACAGGTCTTCTACACAATGTAAGAATGCCTGTCTTTATGTGGTCTGAAGACAACTGAGACCTGTGGAACCTCCCCCTTGGGGGAAGCCCCTTGAATTCCAGAAGATAACCTTGGGAGACTATTTCTAGTTTCCAAGGATCCAGAACATCTCTTGCCCAAGCCTGAGCGAAGAGAGAGAGTCTGCCCCCCACCAGATCCGGTCCCGGATCGGGGGCCAACATTTCACGCTGTCTTGGTAGCAGTGGCAGGTTTCTTGGCCTGCTTTCCCTTGTTCCAGCCTTGCATTGGTCTCCAAGCTTGCTTGGCTTGAGAAGTATTACCCTCTTGCTTAGAGGACGTAGCACTTTGGGCTGGTCCGTTTCTACGAAAGGGACGAAAATTAGGTTTATTTTTGGCCTTGAAAGGCCGATCCTGAGGAAGGGCATGGCCCTTACCCCCAGTGATATCAGAGATAATCTCTTTCAAGTCAGGGCCAAACAGCGTTTTCCCCTTGAAAGGAATGTTAAGTAGCTTGTTCTTGGAAGACGCATCAGCTGACCAAGATTTCAACCAAAGCGCTCTGCGCGCCACAATAGCAAACCCAGAATTCTTAGCCGCTAACCTAGCCACTTGCAAAGTGGCGTCTAGGGTGAAAGAATTAGCCAATTTGAGAGCATTGATTCTGTCCATAATCTCCTCATAAAGGAGGAGAATCACTATCGACCGCCTTTACCAGCTCATCGAACCAGAAACATGCGGCTGTAGCGACAGGGACAATGCATGAAATTGGTTGTAGAAGGTAACCCTGCTGAACAAACATCTTTTTAAGTAAACCTTCTAATTTTTTATCCATAGGATCTTTGAAAGCACAACTATCTTCTATGGGTATAGTGGTGCGTTTGTTTAAAGTGGAAACCGCTCCCTCGACCTTGGGGACTGTCTGCCATAAGTCCTTTCTGGGGTCGACCATAGGAAACAATTTTTTAAATATGGGGGGAGGGACGAAAGGAATACCGGGCCTTTCCCATTCTTTATTTACAATGTCCGCCACCCGCTTGGGTATAGGAAAAGCTTCTGGGAGCCCCGGGACCTCTAGGAACTTGTCCATTTTACATAGCTTCTCTGGGATGACCAAATTGTCACAATCATCCAGAGTGGATAATACCTCCTTAAGCAGAGCGCGGAGATGTTCCAACTTAAATTTAAACGTAATCACATCAGGTTCAGCTTGTTGAGAAATGTTCCCTGAATCTGTAATTTCTCCCTCAGACAAAACCTCCCTGGCCCCATCAGACTGGTTTAGGGGCCCTTCAGAACCATTATTATCAGCGTCGTCATGCTCTTCAGTATCTAAAACAGAGCAGTCGCGCTTACGCTGATAAGTGTGCATTTTGGCTAAAATGTTTTTGACAGAATTATCCATTACAGCCGTTAATTGTTGCATAGTAAGGAGTATTGGCGCGCTAGATGTACTAGGGGCCTCCTGAGTGGGCAAGACTCGTGTAGACGAAGGAGGGAATGATGCAGTACCATGCTTACTCCCCTCACTTGAGGAATCATCTTGGGCATCATTGTCATTGTCACATAAATCACATTTATTTAAATGAGAAGGAACTCTGGCTTCCCCACATTCAGAACACAGTCTATCTGGTAGTTCAGACATGTTAAACAGGCATAAACTTGATAACAAAGTACAAAAAACGTTTTAAAATAAAACCGTTACTGTCACTTTAAATTTTAAACTGAACACACTTTATTACTGCAATTGCGAAAAAATATGAAGGAATTGTTCAAAATTCACCAAAATTTCACCACAGTGTCTTAAAGCCTTAAAAGTATTGCACACCAAATTTGGAAGCTTTAACCCTTAAAATAACGGAACCGGAGCCGTTTTTAACTTTAACCCCTTTACAGTCCCTGGTATCTGCTTTGCTGAGACCCAACCAAGCCCAAAGGGGAATACGATACCAAATGACGCCTTCAGAAAGTCTTTTCTATGTATCAGAGCTCCTCACACATGCGACTGCATGTCATGCCTCTCAAAAACAAGTGCGCAACACCGGCGCGAAAATGAGGCTCTGCCTATGATTTGGGAAAGCCCCTAAAGAATAAGGTGTCTAAAAAAGTGCCTGCCGATATAATCTTATCAAAATACCCAGATAAAATGATTCCTCAAGGCTAAATATGTGTTAATAATGAATCGATTTAGCCCAGAAAAAGTCTACAGTCTTAATAAGCCCTTGTGAAGTCCTTATTTACTATCTTAATAAACATGGCTTACCGGATCCCATAGGGAAAATGACAGCTTCCAGCATTACATCGTCTTGTTAGAATGTGTCATACCTCAAGCAGCAAGAGACTGCTCACTGTTCCCCCAACTGAAGTTAATTCCTCTCAACAGTCCTGTGTGGAACAGCCATGGATTTTAGTAACGGTTGCTAAAATCATTTTCCTCATACAAACAGAAATCTTCATCTCTTTTCTGTTTCTGAGTAAATAGTACATACCAGCACTATTTTAAAATAACAAACTCTTGATTGAATAATAAAAACTACAGTTAAACACTAAAAAACTCTAAGCCATCTCCGTGGAGATGTTGCCTGTACAACGGCAAAGAGAATGACTGGGGTAGGCGGAGCCTAGGAGGGATCATGTGACCAGCTTTGCTGGGCTCTTTGCCATTTCCTGTTGGGGAAGAGAATATCCCACAAGTAAGGATGACGCCGTGGACCGGACACACCTATGTTGGAGAAACTGGCCTTAAGGGAAGTGGCTAAGGCTGGCAACTGGACATTCTGACAAGGTCCTCATACCGAAACCGGAGATGCCAAGCTGGTGCTATCAGAAACACATAAGATCGTACCATTATGATCTTGAAAATTACCATTGGAAAAAGAACAGGATTCTTGGACCTGGAAAGCTTCTCGTTTAGACGAGAGACCATAAGATCTATTGCTGGAAGACCCCACATCTGTACAAGATGAAAAAAACACATCTGGATGGAGAACACTCCCCCGGATAAAGTCTGACGGCTGAGATAATCCCCTTCCCAATTGTCTACACCTGGGATATGAATCGCAGAATTTAGACAAGATTTGGATTCCGTCCAAGAAAGTATCCAAGATATTTCCTCCATAACAGAAGGACTGCGAATCCCTACTTAATGATTGACATACCACTGTTGTGATATTGTCTGTTTAAAAACAAATGTAAAAGTTATCTCTTCCATAGAGACCATGCCTGAGGAGCCCTGAAAATAGCATGGAGTTCTAAAATTTGATGGGTAACCTTGCCTCCTGAGGTTTCCAAACCCCTAGTGCTGTCAGACTCTCAGACAGCTCCCCCACCAGAAAAACTTGCATCTGTTGAGAATACAGACTAGGTAGGATGAGGCCCCCTGAACAATAAGGTGATAGTCCAACCACCAAATCAGAGGGAAAAGTTGGGATTTAAGTAAATCAGTTGTGATAACTGAAAATAATCCCTGCACCTATGGTGCAACATGCAAAGCTATAGAGGCCTCAAACGAAAAACAAGCAAAGAGAATTGCACCTGATGCTGCAGTCATGAGACTGAAAATTTCCATGCGCAAAACCACTGAAGGAAATAGAGACTGAAGGTTTTAGACAAACTAAAATTAACTTCATTCATCTCTATTCTATTAGAGAAAGAACCATAGATACTAAAATCTATCTGGAAACCTAAAAAAGGTGACCATTGTCTAAGGAATCAAAAAACATTATTGTAAATTGATCCTCCAACCATGCCTTGAATAAACCACACTAGTTGTGCAAGTGAAATTCTGCTGAATGAAAAGATTAAAGCTAGTACCAAATCTCATCCAAAAAAAGAAACACTGCAATACCCTGCTCTCTGAATACAGATAGAAGGGCACCAAGAATCTTTGAAAAGAATCTCTGAGCTGCCACTAGCCCAAAAGGAGAGGCGACAAATTGGTAATGCTAATCTAGAAAAAAGAATCTCAGAAAACAGAAGTGGTCTCAAAGAACAAAAAATAAGCAACCTGTAAGTCTATTGTGAACAAGAAGTAACCTTGCTAAACAGAAAGGCAAAAAAGTCCCTACAGTCACCATCTGGAAAGCTGTGACTCTTACAAAACAATATAAAAAAAAAAATCAGATCCAGTATTGGTCTGAACAAAATTTTTCTTTAGGGCAAAGAATAGATTTGAACAGAAAACCAAAACTCCGTACCTGCAGAGGAACTGGAACCATCACCCCTGAAAAACTCTAAATCTGAAACACATTTCAGAAAAACCTAAGCTTTCACAGAGTTTGTTATAACATGGAAAAGAATCTTCCCATGTAAGGTTTTTATTCTGAAATCTAAACGATACCCCTGAGAAAAATAATATTCTCAATCCACTGATTTGAACAGAAACTAGATAAAAGACCGCACCTTCATGAAGTCTTAGGGGCTGAAATTAGTTTAATTATAAGGCTTGGAATTTACACAAATTCAGAGAAAAAAATCTAAAATCAGAGCCAGAGGCCTTAGGGAAATGAAAAAACAATTAGAAGTTTTAAAAAATTACCCTTTGATTTCTAAACTTGGGGCAGAAAAAGACTCCTTTTCCCCCAGAAGGAGATAATAAAATCCCATAGAAAACCTTTAGAAAATTACTATCCTAAAATAATAAGATAGTAATCTAAATTTAAACACCATATCAGAGATTTAAGCCATAAAAATTTTCTAGTAAAAATGGCTGGGGGCGTGTTCTAACAGCGTCTCTGTGCAGTCGCACATTTCAAGAGCTCCGGGAGAGTGGTCTATAATCCGCTGATAAATAGCCCACAATTACAGCAATTAACGCTAAACACAATCAAATTTGTGTGCCTGAACAAATTCCAATATAACTTGAACCATTTTGTTGTATTTATGACCCCAGGGCCGGAATTGGACATCTGAGGCCTGTAGAAGCGGTGATCCTACAGGCAGTGTTTACCCCCCCCCCCCCAGTTTGCCGGGGTGTATTACTAGGACTGATCGTTTATCAAGCCCACCTGATACCTTTAAATACATATAAAATCTATAAAGAAAATTGACTGCAATAACCTGCCACGTGTAAAAATCTACTACAACCGACTATCCATCAGCTGACAACACAGAATAATGCCGATTCATTGCCGGAGATAGTAAACAGAGGAAACAAACAAACGGCATCCCTTCTTCTGCCAACAACTACTACAGAGCAAAATTTTGCTGACTATCAACTCAATATGGAGATCTTTCTGATACACCCCACAATAACGCTTAAAGACTTAGATACCACCGACAACAATGTTAAAGCCATACAGGGAATATCCTATCTCAACCCAGGAATCATCATGGAACAGTAAGATCACATTTACAAACCATACAAGGACCAGAGTCTGGGAGATTGTCTCAGGGTTTTAGGGGGCCCCTGGGAAGCTGTGGACTCGGTGTCAAACAGAAACCTATTTCCCAATGGGTTGTCAAATAGTGCTTCATGGTCTCTGAATATATAAAAAATACCTTATATCAAAGTTATGCATCCAAATCTGAAGATCCCTGACGGCTGATAATTCTTAGTCAATGCATAACTCTTAGACAGCAGCAAAAATTCTAATTAAGATGCTGGAACTCTAGATTATTACACGTTTAAAGGTTCTTTTATTTTTACATGTACTTTATGAGTTGTACTAAAGTCTTGTCTTATTTTAAAATTGCTCACACATGCATAACTTCTATAACACATGAATAGCCACTGTACCCACAAAGTAGGAACATTTGAGTAGTAGTGTTTATTTGAAAGTTCATCTCAAATTTCTTTATTATGGTTAAATCACCCATAAATGGCCTTTCCTTGCACTGTCAGCTGCCGAGGTGGCATGTGGGAGGTCTTCTTCAAACTCAGCAAGTATACTACCATTGTATAACTCTTTGGAACTTCTTCATATAACTTGTGAGGTATGGTGTTAGATATGTGAAGCCTAAAACTATTCATGTGACATCACTGTTAAAAAGTTCTATCTGTACATGATAAAGAAGGTGTGGTTATATTCTAAGTTAACGTATTCAGTCCTGGTGACTTGAATTTGCATTTATATTGAGGTTTATCTAGTTAAGCCACTGCAACATTTCTTACCAAGATGTAAAGTATTGTGTTTGTTTATTATAACACCCCAGCACTAATTTTTATTGTTTATGAAGGGCCAAAAGTGTCCAACTTTATTTTGGTGGTAAAGAAAAGAGGACTGACTTATTGTGAATACAAGTCTAGCTATCAAATATGATGTTAATATTTGTAAAACAGTATTCTATACTTTAACTGCATTTTTACATTTCTTGTAATGTCCTTAATAAAAAAAAATGGCTAAAAACAAATATTTAATATCAGATAAAATTACATAAAATACACCCTCATAAATGAAATGATTAGCATGTTAAAGTAAAAGAACAATGCTTAGACAAATCAAGATCTGATAACAAAACTGTCCAACAAAAAAGTTGAAACAGCAGCAACATCAGCCATAGAAATGGCAGGATAAGAAATATGGCCAATATGTGAATATGCTTATCTTAAGATAGGAAACAAACTTCCTAACTAAGGGATCCCTAAAAGAAGAAATATCTTACACAGGATAGAATTACATTCAGCAAGAGAAGAAATAGCCATAGGAAAAGGATAAACCTTTTAAACCAAGAAGAAAGGTAAAAAGAAGCAATAAGTTTAGAATTCTTACTAAACATATGATAAATAGCATCTGGAATAAGAAAAACTTCAAGAGTTACCTCAGAAGCTTAAAAAAAACAACATAATTCAATCATTTGTTGTTCTTGTTATCAAGAGGACTAGAATCCTCAATACTCAAAGTAAACCATTCCTTAATAAAGAACGAATACATTCAATTGAAAAGTTTTTTTTTTTTTTAATTAATCGCTGAAATAAGATCCTCTGAGTCAGGGAAAAACAACATCAGCAGAAATACTACATTATGCGGTTGATTAATACAAACTTCATATATATATATATATATATATATATATATATATATATATATATATATATATATATATATATAAAGTTAGGAGAGAACGTTTACGTTAATTTGAAGGCGGAATAGCAGTCATTGCCTTCTCTATATAATTTGCAATATAATCCTTTATATCAACAGTAATATCATGTACATTAGACTGTGAAGGAAAAAAACATAATTTATGTAAGAACTTACCTGATAAATTAATTTATTTCATATTGGCAAGAGTCCATGAGCTAGTGACGTATGGGATATACAATCCTACCAGGAGGGGCAAAGTTTCCCAAACCTCAAAATGCCTATAAATACACCCCTCACCACACCCACAATTCAGTTTAACGAATAGCCAAGTAGTGGGGTGATAGATAAAGGAGTAAAAAGCATCAAAAAAGGAACTGGAAATATAATTGTGCTTTATACAAAAAATCATAACCATCATAAAAAGGATGGGTCTCATGAACTCTTGCCAATAAGAAATTAATTTATCAGGTAAGTTCTTACATAAATTATGTTTTCTGTCATGTAATTGGCAAGATTCCATGATCTAGTGAGGTATGGGATAGTAATACCCAAGATGTGGTACTCCACAGAAGAGTCACTAGAGAAGAAGGGATTAAAAAAAAAAAACAGCCAATTTCCTCTGAAAACATTAAATCCACATCCAAAAAAATAAGTTTCTTATAATTGAAAAGAAAAAACTTAAAAACATAAGCAGAAGAATCAAACAAACAGCTGCCAGAAGAACTTTTCTACCAAAAACTGCTTCTGAAGAGGCAAATACATCAAAACGGTCGAATTTAGTAAATGTATGCAAAGAAGACCAAATTGCTTCTTTGCAAATCTGATCAACTTAAGCTTCATTCTTAAAAGCCCACGAAGTGGAGACTGATCTTGTAGAATGAGCTGTGATTCTCTGAGGCGGAGCCTGACCCGACTCCAAATAAGCCTGATGAATCAAAAGCTTTAACCAACATGCCAAGGAAATGGCAGAAGCTTTCTGACCTTACCTAGAACCAGAAAAAAGACAACAAACAGACTAGAAGTCTTCCTGAAATCTTTAGTAACTTCAACATAATATTTTAAAGCTCTTACAACATCCAGAGAATGTAAGGATCTCTCCAAAGAATTCTTAGGATTAGGACAAAAAGAGGGAACAACAATTTCCCTATTAATGTTGTTAGAATTCACAACTTTAGGTAAAAATGTAAATGAAGTCCGCAAAACCGCTTTATCCTAATGGAAAATCAGAAAAGGAGACTCACAAGAAAGAGCAGATAATTCGGAAACTCTTCTAGCAGAAGAGATAGCCAAAAGGAACAACACTTTCCAAGAAAGTAGTTTAATATCCAAAGAATGCATAGGCTCAAAAGGAGGAGCCTGTAAAGCCTTCAAAACCAAAATTAAGACTCCAGGTAGGAGAGATTGATTTAATGACAGGCTTGATACGGACCAAAGTCTGTACAAAACAGGGAAAATCATGAAGCTTAGCAATCTTTCTGTGAAATAAAACAGAAAGAGCAGAAATTTGTCCATTCAAAGTATTTGCAGACAAAACCTTTATCCAAACCATCCTGAAGAAACTATAAAATCCTAGGAATTCTAAAAGAATGCCAAAAATAACCATGAGTTGAACATCATGAAATATAGGTTTTCCAAACACGAAAATAAATTCTCCTTGAAACAGACTTACGAGTCTGTATCATAGTGCTAATAACTGAGTCAGAGAAACCTCTATGACTAAGCACTTAAGCGTTCAATTTCCATGCCTTTTAAAGATTTGAGATCATTATGGAAAAAAAAGAAACACAAACGATTGTTCCATAATGATCTTGGAGATCACTCTTGGAAGAAAAACTAAAGGCGGGAAGATATAAGCAGGTTGGTAAAACCAAGGAACTGCTAACGCATCCACCGACTCCGCCTGAGGATCCCTGGACCTGGACAAGTACCTGGGAAGTTTCTTGTTTAGATGGGAAGCCATCAGATCTATGTCTGGAAGACCCCACATCTGAACAATCTGAAAAAACATCTGGATGGAGAGACTACTCTCCCGGATGTAAAGTCTGACGGCTGAGATAATACGTTTCTCAATTGACTACACCTGGATTCCGCCCAAGAAAGTATCCAACATACTTCTTTCATAGCTAGGGGACTGTGAGTCCCACCCAGATGATTAACATATGCCACAGTTGTGATATTGTCTGTCTGAAAACAAATTAATGATTCTCTCTTCAACAGAGACCAAACCTGAAGAGCCCTGAAAATAGCAGAGTTCTAAAATATTGATTGGTAACCTTGTCTCTTGAGATTTCCAAACCCCTTGTGCTATCAGAGATCCCCAGACAGCTCCCCCACCTGAAAGACTTGCATCTGTTGTGATCACAGTCCAGGTTGGACGAACAAGAGGCCCCTTGAACTATACGATGGTGAACTAACCACCAAGTCAGAGAGAGTCGAACATTGGGATTTAGGATATTAATTGTGATATCCTTGTATAATCCCTGCACCATTGATTTAGCATACAAGCTGAAGAGGTCTTATATGTAAACGAGCAAAGGGGATTGTGTCCGATGCTGCACTCATGAGACCTAGAACTTCCATGCACATAGCCACTGAAGGGAATGATTAAGACTGAAGGTTTCAACAAGCTGAAATCAATTTTATTTGTCTCTTGTCTGTTAGAGACAGAGTCATGGACACTGAATCTATCTGGAAACCTAAAAAGGTGACCCTTGTCTGAGGAATCGAGGGACTTTATGGTAAATTGATCCTCCAACCATGTCTTTGAAGAAACAACACTAGCTGATTTTTGTGAGATTCGGAATTGGTAAGATTACCACTGAAATCTCTAGATCTGAAACACACTTCAGAAAAGCCTGAGCCTTCACTGGATTTGCTGGAACTTGTGAGAGAAATAAATCTTCTTACAGGAGGTCGAACATTGGGATTTAAGGATATAAATTGTGATATCCTTGTATAATCCCTGCACCATTGATTCAGCATACAAGCTGAAGAGGTCTTATATGTAAACGAGCAAAGGGGATTGTGTCCGATGCTGCAGTCATGAGACCTAGAACTTCCATGCACATAGCCACTGAAGGGAATGATTGAGACTGAAGGTTTCGACAAGCTGAAATCAATTTTATTTGTCTCTTGTCTGTTAGAGACAGAGTCATAGACACTGAATCTATCTGGAAACCTAAAAAGATGACCCTTGTCTGAGGAATCAAGGGACTTTTTGGTAAATTGATCCTCCAACCATGTCTTTGAAGAAACAACACTAGCTGATTCATGTGAGATTCGGCAGAATGTAAAGAATGAGCTAGTACCAAGATATCGTCCAAATAATGAAACACCGCAATACCCTGTTCTCTGATTACAGAGAGTAGGGCACCGAGAACCCTTGAAAAAATTATTGGAGCTGTCGCTAGGCCAAATGGAAGAGCGACAAATTGGTAATGCTTGTCTAGAAAAAAAGAATCTCAGAAACCGATAGTGGTCTGGATGAATCGGAATATGAAGATATGCATCCTGTAAGTCTATCATGGACATATAATGACCTTGATGAACAAAAGGCAGAATAGCCCTTATAGTCACCATTTTGAAAGTTGGCAGCACTCTTACAAAATGATTCAAAATTTTCAGATCCAGAACTGGCCTGAATGAATTTTCTTTCTTTGGGACAATGAATAGATTTGAATAACACCTCAGACTGAAATGGAATTGGTAAAATTACCACTGAAAGCTCTAGATCTGAAACACACTTCAGAAAAGCCTGAGCCTTCACTGGATTTGCTGGAACATGTGAGAGAAATAAATCTTCTTACAGGAGGTCTTACTCAATCCTATTCGATACCCTTGAGAGACAATACTCTGAATCCATAGATTTTCGACAGAATCTGCCCAAATGTACTGGAAAAATTTTAATCTGCCCCTCACCAACTGAGCTGGAATGAGGGCCGCACCTTCATGCAGACTTGGGGGCTGGCTTTTGTTTCTTAAAAGGCTTGGATTTATTCCAACTTGAAGAAGGTTTCCAATTGGAACCAGATTCTTTGGGGGAAGGATTAGCTTTCTGTTCCTTATTCTGTCGAAAAGAACGAAAAACGATTAGAAGCTTTAGATTTACCCTTAGATCTTTTATCCTGAGGTAAAAAACTCCCTTCCCCCCAGTGACAGTTGACATAATTGAATCCAACTGAGAACCAAATAAAATGTTACCTTGGAAAGAAAGAGATAGTAATCTAGACTTAGATACCATGTCAGCATTCCAATATTTGATCCACAAAGCTCTTCTAGCTAAAATAGATAAAGACATAGTTTAGATTTAACATCAATTTTGATAATGTCAAAAATAGCATCACAGATAAAATGATTAGCATGTTGCAGCAAGCGAACAATGCTAGACAAATGAGGATCTGTTTCCTGCAGTGCTAAGCTTTCCAACCAAAAAGTTGATGCAGCTGCAACATCAGCCATGGATATAGCAAGCCTAAGAATGTAGCCAAAAAATAAATACACTCTCCTTAAATAATATTCAGGTTTCCTATCTAAAGGGTCCTTAAAAGAAGTACTATCTTCCATAGGAATAGTAGTACGTTTGGCAAGAGTAGAAATAGCCCCATCAACTTTGGGGATTTTTTCCCAAAACTCCAATCTAACTGCTGGCAAAGGATACAACTTTTTAAACCTAGAATAAGGAATAAAAGAGTTCACTTATTCAAAATGTCATAAGTATGTAAAAACATTATTTAACAGTACATTCATTGCAGAAGACTAGAATATTTAACCATATTTAACACAAAAAGGAACATTTCCTCTCCTTACTAGTATTTTTTTTTTTTTACTGCTATTTATAGTATCCCATCATGTGTGTGTAAGAAGTTTATTGTATGCATAAATACATACATGAACATAATGTTTATTAAAGTGAAATACAAGTCAAAATTAAAACCATATTGGTAGAGCATGCAATTAAAAAATAAAAATAACACATTTTCAGTTTACTTCTATTATAAAATATACTTTGTTTTCTTGATATAATTTGTTTAAAGAACATAACCAGGTAGGTTCAGCAGTTTGCATGTGCCATGTAGGAGTTTGCATGTGCCATGTGCCATGAGCCCTGTAGGAGTATGATGAAGAAGGCACAGCTAGGTTTTAAGGAGTTGAGTTGAAAGGAAAGAATGATGCCTTCAAGAGTTCAAAAAAAGAAGTTTCTGGAAGCAATACAGTCCAGCTTTGAAGACATTGAAGAAGGAGTTCTTCAGGCAACATCTGTGACATCCTTCAAAACATGGCCTGACAAAACTCAGAAGGTATTTATACATTTAAAATGTAAATAGAGATGTTCTCTAATGTAAAATATTATTAGGACATATTAAACAAAAATATATGAATTACATATATTTTGTTTAATATGAAATATATGAATTACATATATTTTGTTTAATATGTCCTAATTAGTATAGTTTATTTTAGTAGAACAAAAAAAAATATGCATCAAACATGTTTGCAAGGAATTTCTTGTTTTCTTTCTTCCAGACTTTGGCAATGAAGACATTGTAACTCTGACCAGTCAGTTTCAACCAGTACTAGAGGCACATGGTATTAGTTGTAGGGAAATAGTGAATGAACGGACAGTTCTTAAGACTAGTTTGTATAACAAGAATGACTGGGAGAAGAAGCTGAAAACTGTCACCTGGCCTGAACTCGGAGATAAATGTGGCCATCTTCTGAGTTTGATGGACTTGATCCTAACCTTGCCAGTCAGCACATCAGAATGTGAAAGAGGCTTTTCCAAAATGAAGATGATCAAATGTGACTGGCGCTCCTCCCTCATAACCTCAACATTGTCAGATTTAATGATTGTAAACCTTCATTCTGCACCAGTAGATCAATTTGATCCAAGTGATGCAGTAAGGCATTGGGCAACAGCAGGACCAAGAAAGAGAAATGTCACATACAAAAGGTCTACAAATGAAAAATCAAATTTAGTAATTGCTGAGGTTGCAGAGGTTCCAATCCCTTTTGATCATCTTGAAAATGATGAGGAGCAAGCAGAAGAAGAGTTTGAGGTGTCAAGACTTAATGAGGTTTATGATTGTGAGTTGAACTTCCCAGAGCACTCTGACTCAGATTGACATCTGTTAACAGTTTCAACAATGTTTCATGTGCAGCATAGATCAGTTACTTTCTGTATTGACTTCAATACAATGGCTGAGGCTCAGTTACTAATTTTATTTTCAAATTTGCTTAAAATATATCAATACTAGTTCACTAAAAGTCTAATTTTGCACTATTCCATAGTTCAATGATTGTATAATTGGACCAATGTCAGGAATGTATAAAAAAAATAAAGAATACAGTTTTGTGAGATTATAACAACAAGGTGTCTTTTGTCCTTTTTAATGTATAATGTACACATATGCAGATGCGCACGGGCGAGTAAATTTTCCTGCGGGCTGATAATTTTTTGCAGTTACTCGCCCGGTGGGCGAGTTCAGTTTTTGGGTAATCATAGGCCCTGATTGTCCGATTAGAAGTGAAAGAAAGTCTCTTCTTTCAAGAGAGGCCATCTCTGGCGAGCCCTGAAGATAGCATGGAGTTCTAGGATGTTTATTGGCAACCTCCCCTCCTGAGATCAAACTCCATGTGCTCTCCTGGTCCCCCATACTGCACCCCAACCCAAGAGTCAGTCTGTTGTGATTATCATCCAGGTTGGACGGACAAAGGATGCTTCCTGAGGAATGGACTGGTTCCCTATCCATAAGGATACAGAATTTCTTGTAGATGGATCCAAAAGCATCCTTTGAGAAAGCTGAGTAAAGTCTATGCACCAATGACGTAGCATTCATAGCTGAAGAGGTCTAGTGAAACCGTGTAAATAGAATTGCATCTGATACAGCAATCATCAGACCTAGAACTTCCATGCAAAAAGCTACAGTAGGATTGGATAGAAACTGATGTTTCACACATGTTGACTGCAATGTTGTTCTTTGATCTGTCAAAGAAAGCCTCATTGTCATCGAGTCTATAATGACTCTTAGAAAAGAGACTCCGGTTTGGGGAGAAAACAGAATTTATGCTTACCTGATAAATTACTTTCTCTTACGGTGTATCCAGTCCACGGATTCATCCTTACTTGTGGGATATTCTCAATCCCTACAGGAAGTGGCAAAGAGAGCACACAGCAGAGCTGTCCATATAGCTCCCCTCAGGCTCCGACCCCCAGTCATTCGACCGACGGTTAGGAGAAAAAGGAGAAACTATAGGGTGCAGTGGTGACTGTAGTTTTACAAAAATAAATTTGAACCTGACTTAATTGCCAGGGCGGGCCGTGGACTGGATACAACGTAAGAGAAAGTAATTTATCAGGTAAGCATAAATTTTGTTTTCTCTTACATGGTGTATCCAGTCCACGGATTCATCCTTACTTGTGGGATACCAATACCAAAGCTTTAGGACACGGATGAAGGGAGGGAACAAGTCAGGTAACCTAAACGGAAGGCACCACTGTTTGCAAAACCTTTCTCCCAAAAATAGCCTCCGAAGAAGCAAAAGTATCGAATTTGTAAAATTTGGCAAATGTATGCAGTGAAGACCAAGTCGCTGCCTTACAAATCTGTTCAACAGAAGCCTCATTCTTGAAAGCCCATGTGGAAGCCACAGCCCTAGTGGAATGAGCTGTAATTCGTTCAGGAGGCTGCTGTCCAGCAGTCTCATAAGCCAATCGGATGATGCTTTTCAGCCAGAAGGAAAGAGAGGTAGCAGTTGCTTTCTGACCTCTCCTCTTACCAGAATAGACAACAAACAAAGATGATGTTTGTCTGAAATCTTTAGTTGCCTTTAAATAGAATTTTAAGGCACGAACCACATCAAGATTGTGTAACAGTCGTTCCTTCTTAGAAACTGGATTAGGACACAGAGAAGGAACAATTATTTCCTTATTAGAAACCACTTTTGGAAGGAAACCAGGTTTGGTACGCAAAACAACCTTATCTGCATGGAACACCAGATAGGGTGAATTACACTGCAAAGCAGACAATTCAGAAACTCTTCGAGCATAAGAAATAGCTACCAAAAACAAAACTTTCCAAGATAATAACTTAATATCTATGGAATGTAAAGGTTCAAACGGAACCCCTTGAAGAACTGAAAGAACTAAGTTTAGACTCCATGGAGGAGCCACAGGTTTGTAAACAGGCTTGATTCTAACTAAGGCCTGCGCAAACGCCTGAACGTCTGGTACAGCTGCCAGACGCTTGTGTAACAGGATAGACAGAGCAGATATCTGTCCCTTTAAGGAACTAGCTGACAAACCTTTCTCCAATCCTTCTTGGAGAAAAGACAATATCCTGGGAATCCTAACCTTACTCCACGAGTAACCCTTGGATTCACACCAACAAAGATATTTCCGCCATATCTTATGGTAAATTTTCCTGGTGACAGGCTTTCTGGCCTGGATCAGAGTATCTATCACTGATTCAGAGAACCCACGCTTAGCTAGAATTAAGCGTTCAATCTCCAAGCAGTCAGTTGCAGAGAAGCTAGATTTGGATGCTTGAATGGACCTTGAATTAGAAGATCCTGCCTCAATGGCAGTTTCCATGGTGGAGCCGATGACATGTCCACTAGGTCTGCATACCAAGTCCTGCGTGGCCACGCAGGCGCTATCAGAATTACCAAAGCCTTCTCCTGTTTGATTCTAGCTACTAGCCGAGGGAGAAGAGGAAACGGTGGAAAGACATAAGCTAGACTGAATGACCAAGGCGCTACTAAAAGCATCTATCAATGCCGCCTTGGGATCCCTGGATCTGGAACCGTAAAGGGGAAGTTTGGTGTTCTGACGGGACGCCATCAGATCCAATTCTGGAATGCCCCATAGCTGGATCAGCTGAGGAAAGACCTCCGGGTGGAGTTCCCACTCCCCCGGATGGAAAGTCTGACGACTCAGAAAATCCGCCTCCCAGTTGTCTACTCCTGGGATGTGAATTGCAGATAGATGGCAGGAGTGATCCTCCGCCCAATTGAAGATCTTGGTTACTTCCTTCATCGCTAGGGAACTCTTTGTTCCCCCCTGATGATTGATGTACGCTACAGTCGTGATGTTATCTGACTGAAATTTGATGAATTTGGCCTCCGCTAGCTGAGGCCACGCCTGGAGCGTATTGAATATCGCTCTCAGTTCCAAAATGTTTATCGGGAGAAGAGATTCTTCCCGAGACCATAGACCCTGAGCTTTCAGGGAGTCCCAGACCGCACCCCAGCCTAACAGACTGGCATCGGTCGTGACAATGATCCACTCCGGTCTGCGGAAACTCATTCCCTGAGACAACCACCAGAGAAGAGAGTCTCTGGTTTTCTGGTCCATTTGTATTTGAGGAGACAAATCTGCACAATCCCCATTCCACTGTTTGAACATGCACAGTTGCAGTGGTCTTAGATGAATTCGGGCAAAAGGGACTACGTCCATTGCCGCAACCATCAAACCAATTACCTCCATGCACTGAGCCACAGAAGTCCGAGGAATGGAATGAAGAACTCGGCAAGTATTCAAAAGCTTTGACTTCCTGACCTCTGTCAGAAAGATTTTCCTTTCTACCGAGTCTATTAGTGTTCCCAGGAAGGGAACCCTTGTGAGCGGGGACAGAGAACTTTTTTCTACGTTCACCTTCCACCCGTGAGACCTTAGAAAGGCCAGAACAATGTCCGTATGAGCCTTGGCTCTGTGAAAAGACGACGCCTGTATTAAGATGTCGTCTAGGTAAGGTGCTACTGCAATGCCCCGCAGTCTTAGTACCGCTAGAAGGGACCCTAGCACCTTTGTGAAAATTCTGGGAGTGGTAGCCAACCCGAAAGGAAGGGCCACGAACTGGTAATGCGTGTCCAGAAAGGCGAACCTTAGGAACTGATGATGATCTTTGTGGATAGGAATATGTAGGTACGCATCCTTTAGATCCACGGTAGTCATATATTGACCTTCCTGGATCATCGGCAAGATTGTCCGAATGGTTTCCATTTTGAAAGATGGAACTCTGAGGAATTTGTTTAGAATTTTTAGATCCAGGATTGGCCTGAAAGTTCCTTCCTTTTTGGGAACTACAAACAGGTTTGAGTAAAGTCCCAGTCCTTGTTCTGCAATTGGAACTGGGTGTGTCACTCCCATCTTTAGAAGATCTTCGACACAGCGTAAGAACGCCTGTTTCTTTGTCTGGTCTGAAGACAAACGAGAAATGTGGAACCTTCCCCTTGGGGGAGAGTCCTTGAATTCTAGAAGATACCCCTGAGCAACAATTTCTAATGCCCAGGGATCTGGAACGTCTCTTGCCCAAGCCTGAGCAAAGAGAGAAAGTCTGCCCCCTACTAGATCCGGTCCCGGATCGGGGGCTACCCCTTCATGCTGTCTTGGCAGCAGGCGCAGGCTTCTTGGCTTGTTTACCCTTATTCCAGCCCTGCAAGGGTTTCCAGGTTGCTTTAGGCTGGGAAGCGTTACCCTCTTGCTTAGCGGCAGCAGAGGTTGAAGCAGGTCCGCTCCTGAAGTTTCGAAAGGAGCGAAAATTAGCCTTGTTTTTGGCCTTAAACGGTCTATCCTGCGGGAGGGCATGACCCTTCCCCCAGTGATATCCGCGATAATTTCTTTCAACTCGGGACCAAAAAGGGTCTTTCCCTTGAAAGGAATGTTTAGTAATTTTGTTTTGGATGACACATCAGCCGACCATGATTTGAGCCAAAACGCTCTTCGCGCCATAATGGCAAAACCTGAATTTTTCGCCGCTAACTTAGCTAATTGGAAAGCGGCATCAGTGATAAAAGAATTAGCCAGCTTTAAAGCGTGAATTCTATCCATGACTTCGTCATATGAAGTCTCCCTCTGGAGCGACTCCTCCAGCGCCTCAAACCAAAAAGCCGCTGCAGTAGTTACAGGAATAATGCAGGCAATTGGCTGTAGAAGGAAACCTTGCTGAACAAACATTTTCTTCAGCAAACCTTCCAATTTTTTATCCATAGAGTCTTTAAAAGCACAACTGTCTTCTATTGGTATAGTTATACGCTTAGCAAGTGTTGAAACTGCTCCCTCCACCTTAGGGACCGTCTGCCACGCGTCCCGCCTGGGGTCATTTATGGGGAATATTTTCTTAAAGATAGGGGGGGAAACAAAAGGTACACCTGGTCTCTCCCACTCCTTAGTCACAATATCCGCCACCCTCTTTGGGATCGGAAACGCATCGGTGTATACAGGGACCTCTAAAAATCTGTCCATTTTACACAATTTTTCTGGGACCACCATGGGGTCACAATCATCTAGCGTAGCTAAAACCTCCTTAAGCAGGACGCGGAGGTGTTCCAGCTTAAATTTAAACGCTAATGAATCTGACTCTGCCCGCTGAGAAATTTTTCCTGTGTCAGAAATTTCTCCCTCGGACAGACCATCCCTCACTGCCACTTCAGAGTGTTGTGAGGGTACTACAGATAAATCATCCAAAGCTTCTGATTGCTCATCCTCTGTTCTTAAAACTGAGCTATCACGCTTTTTTTGAAAAACTGGCAGTTTGGATAGAAATGCCGCAAGGGAATTATCCATGACTGCTGCTAATTGTTGTAATGTAATAGGGCACAATGCGCTAGAGGTACTAGGCAACGCTTGCGCGGGTGTAACTGGTGTAGACACATGGGGAGAGGAAGGACAACTATCCTCATTACCTTCTGTTAAAGAATCATCTTGGGCTACATTTTTAAGTGTCACTGCATGGTCATTAAAATGTTTAGATACCTTAGCACACTTTAAACACAAATGCAATGGGGGTACCGCCATGGCTTTCAAACACATAGAACAAGGTTTATCTGTAGGCTCAGACACGTTAGACAGACTTAGATAGCACTTAAATACAAAAAATACACCACATACTCTTTACCCTCCCGTGGAGATGCTACTTGTTAGAGCAGCAAAGAGAATGACTGGGGGGGCGGAGTCTGAGGGGAGCTATATGGACAGCTCTGCTGTGTGCTCTCTTTGCCACTTCCTGTAGGGATTGAGAATATCCCACAAGTAAGGATGAATCCGTGGACTGGATACACCATGTAAGAGAAAGAGCTTTTTGTAATGTTGATTCTTCAACAACGATTTTGAAAAAACAACAAAATCTTGTTGGTGTGCGTTATTGCTAAATACCTTGAACTCGAATGACAATGTGACCAGAATGTTTGATAAAATTCTGGGAACAGTAGCTAGACCAAAAGGAATGTTTGTCCATAAGTCTCCAGTGGATACCCCATCCAGTCCTGAGCACATTATAACAGAGGATATAAGTAAGTAGTATATCGTTGACCCAACAGGAGGAGACTAAGGGACCAGTCCCTACGACACCTATGGCATGCTTGTGACCAACTCCATCACCTGAATTGTGTCAGTGCTCCATACTCCCATATCCCCTCTTTCTCTCAGTAGCAGCTCCCTGAGAGGGAAAATGTGCCTCAAATCAGTCCGAGAACCACTCTCAACAAAGGTTCAGGAGTACCTCAATTCTTCACCTATCAAGAGGCAAAGATTAGCCTGGCATACCAGTGAGGTGGGAGGTATGAAGTGCTCTTTGGGAATCTTTGCCACCTAGTGGCTAGGAAATTATTCCTGTGTGTAATGGATTGTGGACTCTCACCACCTTATGAAATAAATCTCTGTATTTATCCCAGTGAACAGAATTATCCTTTGGATGAATGTTTGAAAAATCAGAAAATAAATAGCAAAAAGCAGCCTGATTCCTTACCTTATCTGCAGCTTCTGCATTGAAAGTCTGTTATGAACAGTCCTGATAAATGAAAACTGCCATTGCAATCAAGTTGCCTGAAAGAATATAAACATTGCACAAATACAGAGGAGTTCCAAGAAGATTAGAGCGAAAAACAAAACTTTGTGTTCTAAAACACTTATGAGGAAGGACTAATGAGAAGACCACCATCTCCAGGTCTAGAAGGACCTATGTGTAGAAAAGACAGTCTAATAAGACCGCAGAAATTGCCATGCCTTTAATCAGCTGCCCCAGGTAAACAATCAACTGTGGGAGACACCCACCTGATGAGAGGGATCAAATCTCTGAGACATGTCCAAAGAGCCAAGTTGTCACTGGGTCAGGAAACTTAATAGCAAAACTATACAAAAACATGAAAATAAAACTCCTTCAAATTTACTGTGGTCATCAACTGGCCAGGTTTTATGTCTTTAAACAACACATTTTTTATTTTATTTTTTAATATAAGAATCCTGGCGCCGGTGGAACGATGAAATCCTAGAGAAAATCTTATTGACCAATGATTTGAATGACATTTTTCCTGATAAAAATCATGACGTGTTGGGAACTGCTTTAATTTTGGGCCTACTTAATGAAACTTTTTTGAAGATGTACAATGAACCTTTTAGATCATCCCAGTTCCAATAAAATTCATGTGAAGTAATAATTATTTTCAGTTCCTCATTCTAAACTTAGTGGTTCTCCCAGAGGCAAAAAAACACCTTATTGATGAAACTTAGCAACCTCCTGTATTTATTCCTCATGTGGTACTCAGAATAACAAGAAAAAGAATGCCTCATCAGAGGGTTTTCATTCGCAAAAAAAACAGAAAACCAAAAATACATTTTGGCATATGTAACCATATTTTTTTTTAAAACAGGAATTAGAAAAATCACAAGTAAAATCTTCACACATAATAAAGTGCATGCACAGCACAGACATCCCTTAACAGATTAAGTAATTTAAAAACACTAGTAGAAGATTTCTGAGAATACTTTTAACTACAAAGATTTTATTTTGCATATCAGGCCTGTTATCCTCAAATACATTCAAAGTTCAACAAGCAAATCAAGCTGCACTTAACTTGCAGAAGGAACAAGAATTATAATAGGTAGTAGTATAACTCAGACATAGGAATTTTCAGTAGTCATCTGCAGACACATAACTGTGACTAATATAAATACACAAAATGCTGTATTTCACAAATCACTCTCCAAAATGTGAAACATCATTGCATTATACCACAATGAATGCCAAGTAAAACATGTGAGAAACTAATAGGCATATAAAACCTCTACTGAGCAAGCTCTGCAAATAAATTTATATTAAATTTAGAAGCCAAACAGAAAAAGGAAGTAGCAACAATACAATGTTTACGGTTTTTGCATATAGATATATAGGTTTTAAAAAAAATGGAATCCTTGAGAAAAATGAAAGAAGCCTCAACTCTTTGGCTCCTAGTACTTGTGAAGTCATGCAGAAAGGGATTTATTAAATTAAACTAGCACATACATACATAAGCTCTATAAAATGTATATAAAGAAATATTGGTGTAAAATAACTGACCATATACCTCCAAGCATGCACACATAACAATATACAACCTGAGGCACTAGAGAGCTGCGGATGGAGTGGTACTGAACCGGAGGAGAATGGTAGGAGAAAAGCTGGTAAAGATCCAGCACAGCAGCATGCTTATGCAAGATAAACACTTGACTCCTCAGTCCATAGGACCCTGGCAGCTAACCCAGGTTACAATCTATTCTCTATGATGGAGTCTAACAGGAAAGAGGAAGCACTGAAGAAAAGGAAGCAGCTTTATTGGTTGAAAAGTCACAATGGATTTTTCATGCAGTTTATGCTTATCCCATGAAGGCACAAATATACCCAGCAGTTCCTGAATATAAACTGGGAAATATGAATATATTGCACAAGTGATTTGTTATTTATGTCTCAATAAATGACACACAAAAAAGAATTTGTAGACAGTGTTTTTAACGGTTATGACAGAAATAATGACTAATCTTTTTCATTTCCATTTAAAAAAGTTGGGGAATACATTCTGGTACCTGTAGAGCTTTGCTGATTTTTTTGTGAATTTAGTAGTAAGGGTTGTTGATGTACTGGCACATGACTGATGCTGTTTTGGGTCACGGGTGCTCCTTGGGACACAGGTCTATTAGGTACCATGGGTGCAGTCCTTGCTGGAGTTGTTACAGGACGGATTTGGGTAAGAGGATGTACTGGTCGGACTAACGGAGAAGCACTTCCTATAACCATAAAACAATGATGTACTATGATTAAAACAACAATATCACTAGCTAGAAGCATATTTGTTTCCATGGTGAATCGAACAATATAAGATATACATACTGATCACTTCTGCTATGAAGAGTTCTATTTCCTAAAGAACTGCTGTGGGTACAGTATTGGTACTATGAATGGGTACAAATACTTAATGACTACATGGACACTGGCAGGCTATTAGGAGAGTAGGTAACCTGCCAACACCAACAGAAGAATGAGAATTATTATTAAATGATGAACAAAGATGAATGTAAAGCTGATTAAGTAGAAGGCACCCTGCATTGTATAAGATATAGTCTGCAAGTTAATAAAAATTATACTGAAACGTATTATACATCTGTCATTTATTGTGGTCTAAAATTATAAATAGCAAAAAAGTACTAACAATAATAAAGTTTAATAATCAGATTCCAGTTCCGTTTATGGTGATACATTTCAACCTTAAAAATAGAAAATAAGTAACGCATTAAATATGATAACTTCATCTAGAAAGCACAAACAATAAAAAAAAAAAATCAGAAATGTGAGTGTTGCTGTAATATTGTTAAAATATAAACGCACCTGTTGCTGTGAGACTTTGCACTCCTTGATACTGTGATAATGCAGTGCTTTGACGTAAAGCAAACATTACATTTGGGGAATTGTTTGATGAAACCTGGGGGGAGTTCACAAAGTAACCCTAAAAAATAAAAAATCCATAAATATATAAATATAAATTTGGATATAATAGTTTGACACAAAACAATTATACAAGCTTCTGCTTTAGCTAAACCAGTCTATTGTACCTGAGAACTAATAAAGTTATAATACTAATGAGTGCTTGAATCCTTGTCTTTTTTGTGGATGTATATATAGATATGAAGTGAAGATATAGATTTAAAGTAATAGTAAACTCTCCCCTTTATAAAAACAGATCTGGAATGTTAGTGATATTTTATAGATGGAGTTTAATTCATTAGTTGAAGTGAGGATGCGCTATAACTTACTTTTTAATATAGCTATGAAATTCAAATTCCCCTTGCTCCGCTGCCCACTTCAAAAGTACATTTTTCTGTGAGCTAACGGTTTGAACTGTTTTCCAGTCAGCGCTCTCCCCTTTGGGTGCCTTTTGTTGTAGCTAAAGCGCTTATTAGACAACAATTCAAAACCGTTGGCTCACAGAAAAATTGACTTTTGAAGTGAGTTGCGGAGCACAGTTTATTTGAATTCCATATTTATATTTAAAAAGTAAGTTAGAGAGCATCCTCATTACAACTGATGAATTAAACTCTATGTAAAATATCACTAATATTCTGGATCTGTTTTTATAAAAGGGGAGAGTGTACTATCACTTTAAAGGTCTGCACCAAAAAAATAGATCTTTAAAAAATATATTTTTGATTTATCTATGTTTGTATTGCTGACTTATCTGTATCTAACCATTTACTTATTTTCCGTATTCTACTACTGTTCATGTCTCTGTGTTTAGTTGTGCTTTATATTTGTTTCCTTTCATTATGCACAATTCGGTTTACTTCTTAAGCTTCAGTCTAAGGACCTTTTGATTTAAAGCTCTCTGGTTTGGCGAGATGATATAAGATGTCTCGTGAGTACTACGATACAATTTTAACAGTTTATAGGTGTTACAGAGAGACTCCTACGTTGCAATATAACGCTAAAAAAAAACAAAAAACAATTTTTTATAACATTTCTCTCCATAGCCACAAGGTTTTGATCATCAAGCCCTAAGAACCAAACGTTTTATTGAAATTTACTTCCAAATGCCCCTTATAATGAATTAAGAATTAACCTGGCAGACCTTCAAAAATATATGCAAATACAACCATTGCGCTACACAACTGAAGTTTCATTATCTGTGACCCACCATAAAGCCTGGAGAAAATTGATAAATCATTAAAACAACCTAGGGAAATTTACAATTAAATTACTTTGTGTGATAATACAAACTGTATTGAAAAGGCAAAAACAAAATTTATGCTTACCTGATACATTTCTTTCTTTCCAGGCATGTAGAGTCCACAACGTCATTCCAATTACTAGTGGGATATTCAAATCCGGCCAGCAAAGAGGCAAAGAGCACCCCAGCAAATTGTTAAAGGGACACTGAACCCATTTTTTTTTTCTTTTGTGATTCAGAAAGAGCATGCAATTTTAAACAACTTTCCAATTTACTCCTATTATCAATTTTTCTTCGTTCTCTTGCTTTCTTTATTTGAAAAAGAAGGCATCTAAGCTATTTTTTTGGTTCAGAACCATGGAAAGAACTTGTTTATTGGTAGGTGAATTTACCCACCAATTAGCAAGAACAACACAGTGTGTTCACCAATAAGGGGCCGGTATCTAAACTTAAATTCTTGCATTTCAAATAAAGATACCAAGAGAATGAAAAGAATTTGATAATAGGAGTAAATTAGAAGGTTGCTTAAAATTGCATGCTCTATCTGAATCACAATAGAAAAAAATTTGGGTTCAGTGTCCCTTTAAGTGTAACTTCCCTTACCTATAATCCCCAGTCCCCACTGACGATTATTATTAAAAAAAAGAGAGCAGGGTTGTGGACTCTCCATGCCTGGAAAGAAAGAAATTTATCAGGTAAGCATAAATTTGTTTTCTTTCCTATGGCATGGAGAGTCCACAACGTCATTCCAATTAAAAGTGGGAACCAATACCCAAGCTAGAGGACACAGAATGAACAGGGAGGGAGATGAAGGCAGGAGGACCTAACAGAAGGCACCACCGCTTGAAGAACCTTTCTCCCAAAAAAGGCCTCAGCCGAAGCAAAAGTATGCAAAGAGGACCATGTTGTGGCCTTGAAAATCTGTTCCATAGAAGCTTCACTTTTGAAAGCCCAAGATGAGGAGACAGTGAAATGAGCCGTAATTCTCTCAGGAGGCTGCTGTCCAGCAGTCTCATAAGCAAAACTAATCATACTTCTTAATCAGAGGGAAAGAGAAGTAGAAGTGACCTTCTGACCCTTACGTTTTCCAGAGAAAACAATAAACAGGACAGAAGATTGTCGAAAATCTTTAGTAGCTTGAAGGTAAAACACACACGCACAACATCCAGGTTATGCAAAAGACATTCCTTATGAGAAGGATTAGGACAAAAAGAAGGAACAACCATTTATTGATTAATGTTTCAATCCGATACAACCTTAGGGAGAAAACCTAATTTAGTATGAAGGACTGCCGTATCCGCATGAAAAATAAGGTACGGGGAAATCACACTGCAGAGGTGAAATTTCAGAAACTCTGCGAGCAGAAGAAATAGCAAGAAGAAACAAAACCTTCCAAGATATCAATTTTATATCAACCACATGCATCGGCTCAAACGGAGCCTGCTGCAAAACTTTAAGAACAAGATTAAGGCTCCAAGGAGGAGCAACAGGTATAAATACAGGCTGGATTCTGACCAGGGCCTGAACAAAAGCTTGAACATCTGGCAAATCTGCCAGGCGTTTGTGTAAAAGAATTGACAGTGCAGAAATCTGACCCCTCAGAGTACTGACTGACAAACCTTTCTCCAGGCCAACCTGAAGAAAAGATAAAATACGGGGAATCCTCACCGGCTCCAGGAGAAACCCTTAGATTCACACCAATAAAGATATTTACTTCATACCTTATGGTAAATCTTGCGAGTAACAGGTTTGCGAGCCTGAAGCATAGTATCAATGACCGCTTCAGAAAAACCACGTCTAGAAAGAACTAGGCGTTGAATCTCCAAGCAGTCAGCTTCAGAGAATCCAGGTTTGGATGGAGTAAAGGACCCCGAGTCAGAAGCTCCTTCCTCAGAGGTAACCTCCATGGAGGTAGAGATGACATCCTTACAAGAAACGCGAACCAGATCCTGTGAGGCCATGCAGGAGCTATTAGAATTACCAATGCTCTCTCCTGTTTGATATGAGCAATTACTCGTGGAAGGAGAGCAAACGGAGGAAACCGGTATGAAAGCGAGAAGGTCCAAGGAACCGCTAGAGCATCTATCAGAGCAGCCTGAGGATCTCTTGACCTTGCACAGTACCTTGGAACCTTGGTGTTTTGACGAGACGCCATCAGATCCAACTCTGGATCCCCCCCACCTGAACGTTACCAGAGAACACTTCTGTATGGAGAGCCCATTTCCCTGGAAGAAAAGTCTGTCTGCTCAGAAAATCCGCCTCTCAACTGTCCACGCCTGGAATGTGGATGGCAGATAGGAGACATTCGTGAGTTTCCGCCCACTGCAGAATGTGTCACCTCCTTCATAGCCAAGGAACTCAGAGTTCCTCCCAGGTGGTTGATGTAAGTCACTGAGGTGATATTGTCCGATTGGAATCTGATAAACCGGACTAAAGATAATTGAGGCCAAGCTACCAAGGCATTGAAGATTACCCTCAACTCCAAGATTTTTATGGGGAGAGAAGACTACTCTCGAGTCCACTGGCCATGAGCTTTTAGAGCCCCAAACTGCTCCCCAGGTGGAAAGGCTGGCATCCGTAGTCACAATCACCCAGGAAGGTCTCAGGAAGCAAGTGCCCCGAGACAGATTTTCCTGTGAAATCCACCACGAGAGAGAGACTTATCAGGGGGTCCAGATTTATCCTCTGTGATAAATCTAAATGGTCTCTGTTCCATTGATGAAGCATGCAAAGCTGCAGTGGTCGCAGATGGAACCAAGCAAAAGGAATGCTGTCCATGGAAGTCACCATCAGACCAATCACCTCCATGCATTGAGTCACTGATGGATGAAAAGCAGGCTGGAAGGAATGGCAAGAAGCAAGAAGTTTGGAAAATCTTCATGGACAAAGAATCTACGATTGTCCCTAGGAAAATCACTCTCGTAGTTGGAACTAGAGAACTCTTTTCCAGATTCACCTTCGAACTGTGAGAACGTAGAAAAGACATCTCTGTAAGAGATTTTGCTAGTTGAAAAGATGACGCTTGAACCAAGATGTTGTCTAGATAAGGCGCCACCGCAATTCCCTGGCATCTGATCACTGCCAATAGAGCTCCCAGAACCTTTGTGAATATTCTGGGAGCTGTGGCAAGACCAAACGGAAGTGCAATAAACTGGAAATGCTGGTCCAGAAAGGCAAATTTTAAAAACTGGTAATGATCCCTGTGAATGGGAGCGTGTAAGTAGAACCAATGGAAGAATGGAATGAATAGTTATATAGAATAGAATGAATAGTTTCCATCTTGAAGGACGGAACCCTGAGGAATTTGTTTAGGCCCTTTAGATATAGGATGGGATGAAAAGTTCCCTCCTTTTTGGGAACTACAAATTTGAATAGAATCCTAGACCTTGTTCCTTGAGAGGGTCTGGTACAATAACTTTAAGCAAATCAGAAAATATATAAGGTTATTAACCCCTTAATGACCAAGGACGTACGCCACACGTCCTCAAAAAAAAGACAGTTAATGACCGAGGACGTGTGGCGTACGTCCTTGGTCTGGAAAGCAGCTGGAAGCGATCCTGCTCGCTTCCAGCTGCTTTCCGGTTATTGCAGTGATGCCTCGATATGGAGGCATCCTGCAATAACCCCCCTTGGCCATCCGATGCAGAGAGAGCCACTCTGTGGCCCTCTCTGCACCGGACATCGGTGGCCGGTATCGTTGGTGGGTGGGAGCAAGTCTGGGAGGCGGGTGGGCGGCCATCGATGTGCCGACTGGAGGGAAGGGGGGCGGGATCGGGGGCGGAACCGTCGGGAGCGCGCACGGGTGCGCGCGCGTGCACGGGGGGCGGCGGGCGGTCGCGTGCACGGGGCGGGAGCGGGAGGGAACCGCTACACTACAGAAAAATGAAGCTGCTAAAAGTTAAAATAAAATGTTTGTTAAAAGTTAAAAATGAACAGCTAAGGGATCTGGAAGGGGTGGGGGGATGGTCTTGGGGGGGGGGGGGGAAGCTACACTACAGAAAAGGGCATTTTTTTTTTTAAAAAAAGGCACATTTGTTACTAAACTGGGTACTGGCAGACAGCTGCCAGAACCCAAGATGGCGCCCATTAAGGCAGAGGGGGAGGGTTAGAGAGCTGTTTGGTGGGGGATCAGTGAGGTTGGGGACTAAGGGGGGATCCTACACAGCAGCATATGTAAATATGCCAAAAAAAAACCCAAAAAAGCCCAAGTATAGCTTTTATTTTAGTACTGGCAGAGTTTCTGCCCGTACTTAAGATGGCGGGGACAATTGTGGGGTGGGGGAGGGAAGAGAGCTGTTTGGGAGGGATCAGGGGGTCTCATGTTTCAGGTGGGAGGCTGAGCTCTACACTAAAGCTAAAATTAACCCTGCAAGCTACATAATTAACCCATTCACTGCTAGCCATAATACACGTGTGAAATGCAGCGGCATTTGGCGGCCTTCTAATTACCAAAAAGCAATGCCAAAGCCATATATGTCTGCTATTTCTGAACAAAGGGGATCCCAGAGAAGCATTTACAACCATTTGTGCCATAATTGCACAAGCTGTTTGTAAATGATTTCAGTGAGAAACCTAAAATTGTGAAAAATTTAACGTTTTTTTTAATTTGATCGCATTTGGCGGTGAAATGGTGGCATGAAATATACCAAAATTGGCTTAGATCAATACTTGGGGTTGTCTACTACACTACACTAAAGCTAAAAGTATCCCTAAAAGCTCCCTACATGCTCCATAATTAACCCCTCCACTGCTGGGTATAATACACGTGTAGTGCGCAGTGGCATTTAGCAGCCTTCTAATTACTAAAAAGCAACGCCAAAGCCATATATGTCTGCTATTTCTGAACAAAGGGGATCCCAGAGAAGCATTTACAACCATTTAAGCCATAATTGCACAAGCTGTTTGTAAATAATTTCAGTGAGAAACCAAAAGTTTGTGAAAAAATTAGTAAAAAAAGTGAACGATTTTTTATATTTAATCGCATTTGGCGGTGAAATGGTGGCATGAAATATACCAAAATGGGCCTAGATGAATACTTTGGGATGTCTACTAAAAAAAAATATATACATGTCAATGGATATTCAGAGATTCCTGAAAGATATTAGTGCTCTAATGTAACTAGCGCTAATTTTGAAAAATAATGGTTTGGAAATAGCAAAGTGCTACTTGTATTTATGGCCCTATAACTTACAAAAAAAGCAAAGAACATGTAAACATTGGGTATTTCTAAACTCAGGACAAAATTTAGAAACTATTTAGCATGGGTGTTTTTTGGTGGTTGTAGATGTGTAACAGATTTTGGGGGTCAAAGTTAGAAAAAGTGTGTTTTTTTCAATTTTTTCCTCATATTTTATAATTTTTTTTATAGTAAATTATAAGATATGATGAAAATAATGGTATCTTTAGAAAGTCCATTTAATGGCGAGAAAAACGGTATATAATATGTGTGGGTACAGTAAATGAGTAAGAGGAAAATTACAGCTAAACACAAACACAGCAGAAATGTAAAAATAGCCTTGGTCCCAAACGGACAGAAAATGGAAAAGTGCTGTGGTCATTAAGGGGTTAAAAATAAAAAACGTTTATACTTTTATGCTTTTATAACAAAAATAAAGTAAGCTCAGAAGCAACCCCAGATTGCCTGAGGCTCCTACCGAACAGAACCCCCACTAGCAGTTGGAATTGATACTCTCCAGTAGAAATTCTTTCATCTAGAACAACGCTTCCTAAAAGAGAAGCTGCAAAGCCGACACAGACCCGCTACGCAGATTGCTTCACAAGCTCCGTTCCGATAAAACTGAAGTATGGGTGTCACATGAGCGGGTCTAAAATTACTGCGCCACAAAAAAAAAGTGAGTGAAAATGAAAAGGGCTATGAATAAACGGCTGTTGAAAACCGATAATTTGTTCCTCGAGTTCAATAAGGACTCTGATAAATCTCACTGCTGTAAATAAAAACGGCTGGAAAGTAAACCGTTAAACGTTGATAAAAGCCTTCTATTATTTTAAGGAACACATTAAATGTCCAAACACATCTGTCCACAATATGAATCCTTAACTAAAAAGGATTACTATGTCCCCAAAATGATCCACATGAGGATTAACCTCTTAAGTGCTGCTGTCCTTCAGTACCTAGAAGGCAAATGCACTTACCTTAGATCCACTGCAGGACAGATAACTGCTACAAAGGTGTGACAGGTACTCCACTCCCTGTCATGAAAGGAAAGAACAGCGTAACCAACTCTGGCTTTCTACAACGGGGTACCAAAGTGTTAAAAGTAAAGCAAATACTACCTTGCCGCCTTTTAACTGCTAAAAGCCACCACTACTCTTACTAAAGAGATTGACATGGACACAGCTAGACCCCAATCCTTGCTTGCAGGGAAAAAGTACCCATAAAAGTATTAAATATCTTCAGACACCGTCTTTGCACAATCTTAATTGACAGAGGCAAAGAGAATGACTGGGGATTATGGGTAAGGGAAGTTACACTTAAAAAAAAAAAACATAATTTATGTAAGAACTTACCTGATAAATTCATTTCTTTCATATTAGCAAGAGTCCATGAGCTAGTGACGTATGGGATATACATTCCTACCAGGAGGGGCAAAGTTTCCCAAACCTCAAATGCCTATAAATACACCCCTCACCACACCCACAAATCAGTTTAATGAATAGCCAAGAAGTGGGGTGATAAGAAAAAAGTGCGAAAGCATAAAAAATAAGGAATTGGAATAATTGTGCTTTCTACAAAAAAATCATAACCACCATAAAAAGGGTGGGCCTCATGGACTCTTGCTAATATGAAAGAAATGAATTTATCAGGTAAGTTCTTACATAAATTATGTTTTCTTTCATGTAATTAGCAAGAGTCCATGAGCTAGTGACGTATGGGATAATGACTACCCAAGATGTGGATCTTCCACGCAAGAGTCACTAGAGAGGGAGGGATAAAATAAAGACAGCCAATTCCGCTGAAAATAATCCACACCCAAAGTTTAAATCTTATAATGAAAAAAAACTGAAATTATAAGCAGAAGAATCAAACTGAAACAGCTGCCTGAAGTATTTTTCTACCAAAAACTGCTTCAGAAGAAGAAAACACATCAAAATGGTAGAATTTAGTAAAAATATGCAAAGAAGATCAAGTTGCTGCTTTGCAAATCTGATCAACCGAAGCTTCATTCCTAAACGCCCAGGAAGTAGAAACTGACCTAGTAGAATGAGCTGTAATCCTTTGAGGCAGAGTTTACCCGACTCGACATAAGCATGATGAATTAAAGATTTCAACCAAGATGCCAAAGAAATGGCAGAGGCCTTCTGACCTTTCCTAGAACTGGAAAAGATAACAAAAAGACTAGAAGTCTTTCGGAAAATCTTAGTAGCTTCAACATAATATTTCAAAGCTCTAACTACATCCAAAGAATGCAGTGATCTCTCCTAGAATTCTTAGGATTAGGACAAAATGAAGGAACTACAATTTCTCTACTAATGTTGTTAGAATTCACAACCTTAGGTAAAAATTTAAAAGAAGTTCGCAACACCGCCTTATCCTGATGAAAAATCAGAAAAGGAGACTCACAAGAAAGAGCAGATAATTCAGAAACTCTTCTAGCAGAAGAGATGGCCAAAAGAACAAAACTTTCCAAGAAAGTAATTTAATGTCCAGAGAATGCATAGGTTCAAACGGAAGAGCTTAAAGAGCCCCCAGAACCAAATTCAAACTCCAAGGAGGAGAAATTGACTTAAAAACAAGTTTTATACGAACCAAAGCTTGTACAAAACAATAAAAAATCAGGAAAACTAGCAATCTTTCTGTGAAAAAGAACAGAAAGAGCAAAGATTTGTCCTTTTAAGGAACTTGCAGACAAACCTTTATCCAAACCATCCTGAAGAAACTGTAAAATTCTAGGAATTCAAAAAAGAATGCCAAGAAAAATGATGAGAAAAACACCAAAAAAACAGAATTTATGTTTACCTGATAAATTACTTTCTCCAACGGTGTGTCCGGTCCACGGCGTCATCCTTACTTGTGGGATATTCTATTCCCCAACAGGAAATGGCAAAGAGCCCAGCAAAGCTGGTCACATGATCCCTCCTAGGCTCCGCCTACCCCAGTCATTCGACCGACGTTAAGGAGGAATATTTGCATAGGAGAAACCATATGGTACCGTGGTGACTGTAGTTAAAGAAAATAAATTATCAGACCTGATTAAAAAAACCAGGGCGGGCCGTGGACCGGACACACCGTTGGAGAAAGTAATTTATCAGGTAAACATAAATTCTGTTTTCTCCAACATAGGTGTGTCCGGTCCACGGCGTCATCCTTACTTGTGGGAACCAATACCAAAGCTTTAGGACACGGATGAAGGGAGGGAGCAAATCAGGTCACCTAAATGGAAGGCACCACGGCTTGCAAAACCTTTCTCCCAAAAATAGCCTCAGAAGAAGCAAAAGTATCAAACTTGTAAAATTTGGTAAAAGTGTGCAGTGAAGACCAAGTCGCTGCCCTACATATCTGATCAACAGAAGCCTCGTTCTTGAAGGCCCATGTGGAAGCCACAGCCCTAGTGGAATGAGCTGTGATTCTTTCGGGAGGCTGCCGTCCGGCAGTCTCGTAAGCCAATCTGATGATGCTTTTAAGCCAAAAAGAGAGAGAGGTAGAAGTTGCTTTTTGACCTCTCCTTTTACCGGAATAAACAACAAACAAGGAAGATGTTTGTCTAAAATCCTTTGTAGCATCTAAATAGAATTTTAGAGCGCGAACAACATCCAAATTGTGCAACAAACGTTCCTTCTTTGAAACTGGTTTCGGACACAGAGAAGGTACGATAATCTCCTGGTTAATGTTTTTGTTAGAAACAACTTTTGGAAGAAAACCAGGTTTAGTACGTAAAACCACCTTATCTGCATGGAACACCAGATAAGGAGGAGAACACTGCAGAGCAGATAATTCTGAAACTCTTCTAGCAGAAGAAATTGCAACTAAAAACAAAACTTTCCAAGATAATAACTTAATATCAACGGAATGCAAGGGTTCAAACGGAACCCCCTGAAGAACTGAAAGAACTAAATTGAGACTCCAAGGAGGAGTCAAAGGTTTGTAAACAGGCTTAATTCTAACCAGAGCCTGAACAAAGGCTTGAACATCTGGCACAGCGGCCAGCTTTTTGTGAAGTAACACAGACAAGGCAGAAATCTGTCCCTTCAGGGAACTTGCAGATAATCCTTTTTCCAATCCTTCTTGAAGGAAGGATAGAATCCTAGGAATCTTAACCTTGTCCCAAGGGAATCCTTTAGATTCACACCAACAGATATATTTTTTCCAAATTTTGTGGTAAATCTTTCTAGTTACAGGCTTTCTGGCCTGAACAAGAGTATCGATAACAGAATCTGAGAATCCTCGCTTCGATAAGATCAAGCGTTCAATCTCCAAGCAGTCAGCTGGAGTGAAACCAGATTCGGATGTTCGAACGGACCCTGAACAAGAAGGTCTCGTCTCAAAGGTAGCTTCCAAGGAGGAGCCGATGACATATTCACCAGATCTGCGTACCAAGTCCTGCGTGGCCACGCAGGAGCTATCAAGATCACCGACGCCCTCTCCTGATTGATCCTGGCTACCAGCCTGGGGATGAGAGGAAACGGCGGGAACACATAAGCTAGTTTGAAGGTCCAAGGTGCTACTAGTGCATCCACTAGAGCCGCCTTGGGATCCCTGGATCTGGACCCGTAGCAAGGAACTTTGAAGTTCTGACGAGAGGCCATCAGATCCATGTCTGGAATGCCCCACAGCTGAGTGACTTGGGCAAAGATTTCCGGATGGAGTTCCCACTCCCCCGGATGCAATGTCTGACGACTCAGAAAATCCGCTTCCCAATTTTCCACTCCTGGGATGTGGATAGCAGACAGGTGGCAGGAGTGAGACTCCGCCCATAGAATGATTTTGGTCACTTCTTCCATCGCCAGGGAACTCCTTGTTCCCCCCTGATGGTTGATGTACGCAACAGTTGTCATGTTGTCTGATTGAAACCGTATGAACTTGGCCCTCGCTAGCTGAGGCCAAGCCTTGAGAGCATTGAATATCGCTCTCAGTTCCAGAATATTTATCGGTAGAAGAGATTCTTCCCGAGACCAAAGACCCTGAGCTTTCAGGGATCCCCAGACCGCGCCCCAGCCCATCAGACTGGCGTCGGTCGTGACAATGACCCACTCTGGTCTGCGGAATGTCATCCCTCGTGACAGGTTGTCCAGGGACAGCCACCAACGGAGTGAGTCTCTGGTCCTCTGATTTACTTGTATCTTCGGAGACAAGTCTGTATAGTCCCCATTCCACTGACTGAGCATGCACAGTTGTAATGGTCTTAGATGAATGCGTGCAAAAGGAACTATGTCCATTGCCGCTACCATCAACCCGATCACTTCCATGCACTGAGCTATGGAAGGAAGAGGAACGGAATGGAGTATCCGACAAGAGTCTAGAAGTTTTGTTTTTCTGGCCTCTGTCAGAAAAATCCTCATTTCTAAGGAGTCTATTATTGTTCCCAAGAAGGGAACCCTTGTTGACGGAGATAGAGAACTCTTTTCCACGTTCACTTTCCATCCGTGAGATCTGAGAAAGGCCAGGACAATGTCCGTGTGAGCCTTTGCTTGAGGAAGGGACGACGCTTGAATCAGAATGTCGTCCAAGTAAGGTACTACAGCAATGCCCCTTGGTCTTAGCACAGCTAGAAGGGACCCTAGTACCTTTGTGAAAATCCTTGGAGCAGTGGCTAATCCGAAAGGAAGCGCCACGAACTGGTAATGTTTGTCCAGGAATGCGAACCTCAGGAACCGATGATGTTCCTTGTGGATAGGAATATGTAGATACGCATCCTTTAAATCCACCGTGGTCATGAATTGACCTTCCTGGATGGAAGGAAGAATAGTTCGAATGGTTTCCATCTTGAACGATGGAACCTTGAGAAACTTGTTTAAGATCTTGAGATCTAAGATTGGTCTGAACGTTCCCTCTTTTTTGGGAACTATAAACAGATTGGAGTAGAACCCCATCCCTTGTTCTCTTAATGGAACGGGATGAATCACTCCCATTTTTAACAGGTCTTCTACACAATGTAAGAATGCCTGTCTTTTTATGTGGTCTGAAGTCAACTGAGACCTGTGGAACCTCCCCCTTGGGGGAAGTCCCTTGAATTCCAGAAGATAACCTTGGGAGACTATTTCTAGCGCCCAAGGATCCAGAACATCTCTTGCCCAAGCCTGAGCGAAGAGAGAGAGTCTGCCCCCTACCAGATCCGGTCCCGGATCGGGGGCCAACATTTCATGCTGTCTTGGTAGCAGTGGCAGGTTTCTTGGCCTGCTTTCCCTTGTTCCAGCCTTGCATTGGTCTCCAAGCTGGCTTGGCTTGAGAAGTATTACCCTCTTGCTTAGAGGACGTAGCACTTTGGGCTGGTCCGTTTCTACGAAAGGGACGAAAATTAGGTTTATTTTTTGCCTTGAAAGGCCGATCCTGAGGAAGGGCGTGGCCCTTACCCCCAGTGATATCCGAGATAATCTCTTTCAAGTCAGGGCCAAACAGCGTTTTCCCCTTGAAAGGAATGTTAAGTAGCTTGTTCTTGGAAGACGCATCAGCCGACCAAGATTTCAACCAAAGCGCTCTGCGCGCCACAATAGCAAACCCAGAATTCTTAGCCGCTAACCTAGCCAATTGCAAAGTGGCGTCTAGGGTGAAAGAATTAGCCAATTTGAGAGCATTGATTCTGTCCATAATCTCCTCATAAGGAGGAGAATCACTGTCGACCGCCTTTATCAGCTCATCGAACCAGAAACATGCGGCTGTAGCGACAGGGACAATGCATGAAATTGGTTGTAGAAGGTAACCCTGCTGAACAAACATCTTTTTAAGCAAACCTTCTAATTTTTTATCCATAGGATCTTTGAAAGCACAACTATCCTCTATGGGTATAGTGGTGCGTTTGTTTAAAGTGGAAACCGCTCCCTCGACCTTGGGGACTGTCTGCCATAAGTCCTTTCTGGGGTCGACCATAGGAAACAATTTTTTAAATATGGGGGGAGGGACGAAAGGAATACCGGGCCTTTCCCATTCTTTATTAACAATGTCCGCCACCCGCTTGGGTATAGGAAAAGCTTCTGGGAGCCCCGGCACCTCTAGGAACTTGTCCATTTTACATAGTTTCTCTGGGATGACCAACTTGTCACAATCATCCAGAGTGAATAATACCTCCTTAAGCAGAATGCGGAGATGTTCCAACTTAAATTTAAATGCAATCACATCAGGTTCAGCTTGTTGAGAAATGTTCCCTGAATCAGTAATTTCTCCCTCAGACAAAACCTCCCTGGCCCCATCAGACTGAGTTAGGGGCCCTTCAGAAATATTAATATCAGCGTCGTCATGCTCTTCAGTATCTAAAACAGAGCAGTCGCGCTTACGCTGATAAGTGTTCATTTTGGCTAAAATGTTTTTGACAGAATTATCCATTACAGCCGTTAATTGTTGCATAGTAAGGAGTATTGGCGCGCTAGATGTACTAGGGGCCTCCTGAGTGGGCAAGACTCGTGTAGACGAAGGAGGGAATGATGCAGTACCATGCTTACTCCCCTCACTTGAGGAATCATCTTGGACATCATTGTCATTGTCACATAAATCACATTTATTTAAATGAATAGGAATTCTGGCTTCCCCACATTCAGAACACAGTCTATCTGGTAGTTCAGACATGTTAAACAGGCATAAACTTGATAACAAGTACAAAAAACGTTTTAAAATAAAACCGTTACTGTCACTTTAAATTTTAAACTGAACACACTTTATTACTGCAAATGCGAAAAAACATGAAGGAATTGTTCAAAATTCACCAAATTTTCACCACAGTGTCTTAAAGCCTTAAAAGTATTGCACACCAAATTTGGAAGCTTTAACCCTTAAAATAACGGAACCGGAGCCGTTTTGAACTTTAACCCCTTTACAGTCCCTGGTATCTGCTTTGCTGAGACCCAACCAAGCCCCAAGGGGAATACGATACCAAATGACGCCTTCAGAAAGTCTTTTCTAAGTATCAGAGCTCCTCTCACATGCGACTGCATGCCATGCCTCTCAAAAACAAGTGCGCAACACCGGCGCGAAAATGAGGCTCTGCCTATGCTTTGGGAAAGCCCCTAAAGAATAAGGTGTCTAAAACAGTGCCTGCCGATATTATTATATCAAAATACCCAGATAAAATGATTCCTCAAGGCTAAATATGTGTTAATAATCAATCGATTTAGCCCAAAAAAAGTCTACAGTCTTAAGCCCTTTTTGAAGCCCTTATTTACAATCGTAATAAACATGGCTTACCGGATCCCAGAGGGAAAATGACAGCTTCCAGCATTACATCGTCTTGTTAGAATGTGTCATACCTCAAGCAGCAAGAGACTGCTCACTGTTCCCCCAACTGAAGTTAATTGCTCTCAACAGTCCTGTGTGGAACAGCCATGGATTTTAGTGACGGTTGCTAAAATCCTTTTCCTCATACAAACAGAAATCTTCATCTCTTTTCTGTTTCTGAGTAAATAGTACATACCAGCACTATTTCAAAATAACAAACTCTTGATTGAATAATAAAAACTACAGTTAAACACTAAAAAACTCTAAGCCATCTCCGTGGAGATGTTGCCTGTACAACGGCAAAGAGAATGACTGGGGTAGGCGGAGCCTAGGAGGGATCATGTGACCAGCTTTGCTGGGCTCTTTGCCATTTCCTGTTGGGGAAGAGAATATCCCACAAGTAAGGATGACGCCGTGGACCGGACACACCTATGTTGGAGAAATACAAGTCTTCCAGACTCGATAATATATCATCCTAGATACAGATTTACGAGCCTGCAACATAGTATTAATTACGGAGTCAGAGAAAACCTCTATGACTGAGAATCAAGCGTTCAATCTCCATACTTTCAATTTAAGGATTTGAGATCCTGATGGAAAAAAAGGACCTTGTGATAGAAGGTCTGGTCTTAACGGAAGAGTCCACAGATGGCAAGGAGCCATCCGGACAAGATCCGCATACCAAAACCTGTGAGGCCATGCTGGAGCCACCAGGAGAAAAAACGAACGCCCCTTTAGAATTTTGGAAATCACTCTTGAAAGAAGAACTAGAGGCGGAAAGATATAGCAGGATGATATTTCCAAGGAAGTGACAATGCATCCACTGCTTCCGCCTGAGGATCCCTGGATCTGGACAGATACCTGGGAAGCTTCTTGTTTAGATGAGAAGCCATCAGATCTATTTCTGGAAGTCCCCATATTTGAACAATCTGAAGAAATACCTCTGGGTGAAGAGACCATTCGCCCGGATGTAGCATTTGGCGACTGAGATAATCCGCTTCCCAATTGTCTATACCTGAGATATGAACCGCAGAAATTAGACAGGGGCTGGATTTCACCCATACAAGTATTCGAGATACTTCCTTTATAGCCAGAGGACTGTGAGTCCCTCTTGATGATTGACATATGCCACATTTGTGACATTGTCCGTCTGTAAACAAATGAACAACTCTCTCTTTAGAAGAGGCCATGACTGAAGAGCTCTGAAAATTGCACGGAGTTCCAAAATGTTGATTGGAAATCTCACCTCCTGAGATTCCCAAACCCCTTGTGCTGTCAGAAACCCCCATACAGCTCCCCAACCTGTCATACTTGCATCTATTGAGATCACAGTCCAGGTTGGAAGAACAAAAGAAGCCCCCTGAACTAAATGATGGTGGTCTGTACCACGTCAGAGGGTGTCGAACAATCGGTTTTAAAGATATTAAATGAGATATCTTTGTATAATCCTTGCACCACTGGTTCAGCATACAGAGCTGAAGAGGTCGCATGTGAAAATGAGCAAAGGGGAACACGTCCAATGCAGCAGTCATAAGAACCTAGAATTTCCATGCATAAGGCTACCAAAGGGAATGATTGAGACTGAAGGTTTCGATAAGCTGAAACCAAATTCAGACGTCTCTTGTCCGACAGAGAAAGAGTCATGGACACTGAATCTAACTGGAAACCTAAAAAAAAAAAAAAGGTTACTCTTGTCTGAGGAATCAACAAACTGATTGGTTAATTGATCCTCCAACCATGTTCTTGAAGAAACAACACTCATAAAAAGCTGGAAAGGATCTTTCCATTGAAAATGAGCAAAGGGAATAGAATCCAATGCTGTTAAAACTTCTATGCATATATAGCAACTGAAGGAAAAAATAGAGACTAAAGGTACCGACAGACGGAACCCAATACAAATTGTCCCTTGTCCGATAGAGTTACATAGGGGGGGCGGAGCCAACAGCTGAAGTAGCAGGACGTGTTTATACAGAGCTCCCGCTGTTGGATTAAATAACCTATCATTATGAGCAAGTAGAGGACTTTTGTACAATTATGTCTCTCACTAACTGATCCCCAGAACTCAGGGCAATTACTTTGGGTCGCAGAACTGAAGCATTGGTCACTACACCGACACAAGAACTGTTGGGCCTGGTATCAATGTTATATGGAACGGCCGCCATATTAGAGAATGCACCGCAACTTTACCAGAGAATCTCCTATTATACATTAGCTCAGATCTAATATGGAAAGACAGATCATTTCTTCTCTGCAGGGCTTATCGAGCTCATTAGATGCCCACCACCACGCACTCGTTGGGGAGCTGAGGGCAGCTATGAACCTGAAGCAGGCTATGCCGAAAACATGTGAGCCCGAGAGAGAATTAGAGCATTGCGCGTCAAACACATTACCAAGAGGAGTGGATAGACTCCAAGACCTACGAGAGGTTACAGAAATCCAGAACCCCGAGCCTGAGTTACCGGTACAACTATGTTCTTGCAGGCGATGCAACCTCCACAGTCTTCAGACGTGCATACAGTTTCTAAGCAGTATTGTGTGACGCAGCTAGAGGTGATCCGGAGACAGCAGGGGGAAATGACTCAGATCTGTAAACTGAAAGCCGCAATTAGCGCTCCCATTGCCACCGCGGAGTCTGCCTTGATCAGAAGCTCAGACCAGAGGGTGCCGCCGAACGAGTCCCTAGAAGCTCAGACCCAGTCAAAGTTTTCTCCCGTCAACACTAAACTAGACTTATGTAGGCTCGGCTGTTCCGTGATTCAGGGACAGCTGCACCTTAGAACCTGAGTGGGCTGAATTTGACTCTTCCTCGAAGTCAGTCATGGAGTGCTGCGACATGATTCCTGGTCTGTAGGTAACTGGACATGTAGATATTGCGGTTCATGATTGTTATAGCGGGCGGTTACACGAAGTCTGGATCTTGCCTGTGGACTATAGTGGGCTGAATTTACCCACAAGATATCACTCTCCAACTCCTAAGACTTATCACATTAGAACCCTGACTCTCCTTAAAACTCCATTAAGACTCAGTCATCCATGAAAGCTCGACAGTTTGATAACAGACTGAGTGTGAACTTTTGGGCATTTTTGAAGATTATATGTTCATTGTGCATTCCTAATGTTACTATAGTAGTTATACCTCCATGCATACCCATCTACCGACTATTAGATTTTACTAACACATAGTTATATACATATACATGGATTATAAGTGTTTATATCTTTTAACACTGAGCATCATGTAGTTGGTTTCTGCCATACTGTCTCCTACTTCTACCTTCCTTTAAGCAGCACGCTGTTTAGACATAACTATAAGGCCAGCTGATTTTCCAGTATAGGGCTGTCTATATGTGCTTAGATCTGCAGAATTGTTAAATAGGTTATACTTCACTCATAAGTTTGGGGATATCTAGGTTATCTGCACTCCAAGTGATTTATGTATAAGCAGCTAGATTATGGCTTAAGCTAACTCTTGTATAGATAGCACCACTACGTTTCATTTTTTTATATTTCTAGCTGGCTATCACACTATGCTATTAGCAAATTTCATATGCTTAGGAGATTAGATAGCTTTTAGTGTTGGATGACAGTTTAGCATGTTAGGGAGGCCCAGCAGCCTTTATCTCATTCTGGAACTTAGCTACCTGTAGATGTCTCATACAAGACATCTCTTCACCTAGAAGCTTCCTACCTTAATTCCTGCAATTACTTTTCAAGCCTGTCTATATAGCCCATTTATATCCCAAGCCTCCCTGTTAGAGGCCGAGACAGGCAACGTGTCTGTACCACTTTAGATTCTTGATCTTAGCTTTGTGATTGCCTTAACATCCCTCTTGCTTTATCTTATGGCATTTTAAGGGAGGTCTAATAATTGAATAGAATTAATATGTGTTTTCTGAACTATCTATAGTGTTATCATACCTAAACTACTTTCATATGCTAACATTGTTATTTGCTATCGCTATACGTATGTTACATAAGTTATTATGACCTTCATTTGCCACAGGGTTCACCACATGTCTGTTGTATATGTCTAGTGCAGATCTATATTATACCATATTTAGCATGCCATGTATTTTCTTATGGTTAATATCTGCTGTACAATGTTTCATAATTTGAAGCTCTTAGGTTTATTTAGAGGAACTCCACCTGCTGCGGCCTTAACCTTTTCTATTATAGCCTTCTGGTAAATTGTTCAGGCCAATTAAATACTGCATAGGCTACTATAATTATCAATTTTTATGATAACATCTATATACTACTCCAATATATAGGTATAGCGTGTATGTAGTAGCTAGTTTTATATAGTACCCTCTAGGTTACAAGTACGGATTGTATATAGCAACATGTCTAATGCTGTGTCTCTAGTGTATTGGTACAGTTTGTATATAGTAACAAGCCTATCACAGTGTAGGTGTAACCTAGCTCACTGAATTATTTGCCCCAACATTCCCTCTACCTACAACAACAGCATGATATATAACCTTACTTTTGGATATTGTAGACGCTGCTGGGCCGTGTTCACTGGGAAGGCACGGCTCAGCATAATAGTTGACTTAATGAGCTTGGTCTGAGACATGTATATAATACCTAATGGCATGCATAGTTACAGAGAAATTGGTCTGTTCGTTTCTAGACGAAACATACACTACTTAGATGTTACTAAATAATATTGTTATAATTCTGTTTAATAGAGTACTTACAAGCCCTAAATCTTTAGTATATTTACCAATTTCACATGCTACCTGGCTCCGCCCTCCTTCTCCCCCCCCTCTCCCCCTCCTATTTTATATTGAGCGGCTCTCGCCCGCTGCATCCCCCTTCCCCATAAAACTATAGAGCCATCCCCTCCCTAGCGCTATTCTTATATGGTTAAATACTTTAATCTTTCTTTTATTTAGCTGGGAGAGGTTCATTTTTACTTTTGTTACTGTTAAGATACTCTATGATAAAACTGAAGTCCCTTTATATGATAACCCACATTTTATAGTTACACCTGAAATATTTGAATATATTACTTTGCTAATAGTACTATGTATACATCTATTTGTAAATGTTTTGGGTATACCTTTTATATATTGTATTTGACTACGACTTCAATAAAAAATTGTTTAAAAAAAAAAAAAAAAAGACAGTTACATAAACCATCTGGAAACCTAAAAAAGGTGACCCTTACGTGAGGAATCAAGAACTTTTGAAAAAAAGATCCTCTAACTATGTCCTGAAGAGCAAGTGAATCATATGAGATTCCGCATCCTCAGGAAATAATCTGAATGAAAACAGAAAAATGAAAAATATGCATTTATTGTATCTAATGAAAACAAATAATGCTATCAGTGACCATAAAAAGGCAGAATAGTTTGAATAAAACTCCAAAACCCAGTTCCTAAAAAAGGAACTGGAAGAAATACCCCAGAAGATTCCAGGTCTGAGCAGCGCTTGAACCCCATGTGTACCCAGCCATGCTACAACAGTATCCAAAATATATAGGACAGAAACACACTTAAAGAAAGTGTTAGCCTTACTGGAATAAAATCAAAGAAATTTGGACAAAATAGAACCAAATAAATTTCAAAGAAGTCTTAACCTGCCCCTTACCAGCCAAGCTGGAATACGGCACGTACATCGCAATATTAGGGAGCTGATTTCGAACCCCAATTATAAACATGTTACTTGGGAAAGAACTCAGGAATTTGTTCCTTAATAAGAACAACCAAACTAGTATAAGCTTAAAGTTTTAGTCTTAGAACTCAATCTTGAAGCCCATAGTAACAGTTAAGAATTGAATCCAATTATAAAACAAATAATTGATTTATCTTAGAACAAAAGAACTAGTTACCTTAATATCCAAAATAATCAACACCTCTTCAACAAAGAACAAATGTACTTTAATAAAAAAATTATAAAAAAGTAGATTTGTTAGTGTCAATATCTGATGAAGAGAATTTCTGAAAGAGAAAAAAACATCATCAGAGAAGGATAAATCAGTATGTTGTTGGTCATTTGAAACTTCAATAATTAAAAAAGAAGTGAAAAAAGACCTAAAAATTGTATTAGAAGGCACGAAGTCAGACAAAGCCTTAATCAGAAAAAATATTTCTTATAAATCTTCTAAACATTTCTTGTACTTAAGAATGGAAATGTATAAAGCATAAATACTAATGGAATCTGCATGTAAAAGTATATCATAATAACTTATTACAAACCATAGCTAAAGATAAACATTTATAACATTTAAAATAAATGAACTTAGCTTTGGTAGAACTGAAACTCAGTTAAGCATTTTTCCAGAAGTGGCTTCTGACTCAGGGTTACTCGCAGACATCTTGCAATATGTAATAGAAAAAACAACATATAAAGCAAAATTGATCAAATTCCTTAAATGACAGTTTCAGGAATGGGAAAAAATGCTAGTGAACAAGCTTCTAGCAACCAGAAGCAATAATTAATGAGACTTAAATAATGTGGAGACAATAGTGACGCCCATATTTTTTAGCGCCAAAAAAAGACACCCACATTATTTGGCGCCTAAATGCTTTTGGCGCCAAAAATGACGCCACATCCTGAACGCCGACACTTTTGGCGCAAAAAAACGTCAAAAAAATGACGCAACTTCCGGCGACACGTATGACGCCGGAAACAGAAAAAAACATTTGCGCCAAAAAAGTCAGCGCCAAGAATGACGCAATAAAATGAAGCATTTTCAGCCCCCGCGAGCCTAATAGCCCACAGGGAAAAAGTCAAATTTTAAGGTAAGAAAAAAATGATTAATTCATATGCATTATCCCAAATATGAAACCAACTGTCTGAAATAAGGAACGTTGAACATCCTGAGTCAAGGCAAATAAATGTTTGAACACATATATTTAGAACTTTATATAAAAGTGCCCAACCATAGCTTAGAGTGTCACAGAAAATTAGACTTACTTACCCCAGGACACTCATCTACAAGTAGTAGAAAGCCAAACCAGTACTGAAACGAGAATCAGTAGAGGTAATGGTATATATAAGAGTATATCGTCGATCTGAAAAGGGAGGTAAGAGATGAATCTCTACGACCGATAACAGAGAACCTATGAAATAGACCCCGTAGAAGGAGATCATTGAATTCAAACAGGCAATACTCTCCTCACATCCCTCTGACATTCACTGCACGCTGAGAGGAAAACCGGGCTCCAACCTGCTGCGGAGCGCATATCAACGTAGAATCTAGCACAAACTTACTTCACCACCTCCATAGGAGGCAAAGTTTGTAAAACTGATTTGTGGGTGTGGTGAGGGGTGTATTTATAGGCATTTGAGGTTTGGGAAACTTTGCCCCTCCTGGTAGGAATGTATATCCCATACGTCACTAGCTCATGGACTCTTGCTAATTACATGAAAGAAAATGGGTTTAGTGTCCCTTTATTTCATGATTCAGATAGAGCATGCAATTTTAACCAACTTTCTAATTTACTCCTATTATCAATTTTTCTTCGTTCTCTTGCAATATTTAAAAAGCAGGAATGTGATGCATAGGAGCCGGCCCATTTTTGGTTGAGAACATGGGTTATGCTTGCTTAAAATTTAAGCCTCCAATAAAATAAGCAAGCCCTATCCATGGTGCTGAACCTAAAATGGGCTGGCTGCTAAGATTTACATTCCTGCTTTTAAATTAAAGATAGATAGAGAACGAAGAAAAAACGATAATAGGTGTAAATTAGAAAGTTGCTTAAAATTTCATGCTCTATCTGAATCATGAAAGAAAAACATTGGGTTCAGTGTCCCTTTAACAGCTCTGCTGGGGTGCTCTTTGCCTCCTCCTGCTGGCCAGTAGTTGAATATCCCACTAGTAATTGGAAAGACATTGTTGACTCTCCATGCCATAGGAAAGAAAAACAAAATCATCAGTTTGCAATACTAATGAACTCTCTCACTGGGATGGTTAATGAGGTTTTTTTCCTTTTCTCAACTCACAATCAAAATAAGAATTTCATAATGATATTAACTGGGTTAGCGAACAATTTTATTAAAAGGTCATAGCAATGAAAAATAAAGGAAATCATTAATTCAGCTTTCCAACCTAAATGCAGGAAAATTATAGATTAGTTAAAGGGACATGAAACACAAAATATTTATTTCATGATTCAGATAGAGAATACAATTTTTTTTTTTAATTTTTTTTTTATTAATCAACAATAGGAATGTTTATACATTACGGTATCAGAAAGGAGAAAAAAAAGAAAGAAATAAAATACATTTCTTGCATAGACAGACATAAATCTCCATTACAAGATCAATATTTAAATTATTAACTCCAATGAATAATTCAGCTTTTAACAATATAACGCACAAACCTGTTGTTGCAATTTTATCTATTATACAGAAACGAAAAACGAAACCAAACAAATATCTCTCCTATTATAGCCTAGCTATATATTCCTAATTCTCATATTATGATCTGGCCAACTAATACACACTCTCTCCTATTATAGCCTAGATTTAAAGGGACACTCAGGTCAAATTACATTTTCATGATTCAGATACAGCATGTCATTTTAAACAACTTTCCAATTTACTTCCATTAAAAAAAAAAAGTGTGCACAATCTTTTATATTTACACTTTTTGAGTCACAAGCACCAACTGAGCATGTGCGAGAATTCACAGACTATACGTATATGCATTTGTGATTGGCTGATTGCTATCACATGGTACAGGGGGAGTGGAAATATACATAACTTTGAAATTTGTTAGAAAAAAATCTACTACTCATTTGAAATTCAGAGTAAATGCTATTGTATTGTCTTGTTATCTTGCATTTGTTGATTATGCAAATCTACTGTGTTTACTGGTCCTTTAACTCATTTTCAAATAATGAACCCAGAAAAAAAAAAGAACTCTCAACTCCCAAGTAATTGTGCATTTCTAATAAATGTCCTACACACACCTGTCATTACGGCTATGTAAATTATAGCAAGCGATAACAGCACAAACATAACAAAAACAAAACATATTTTTTTGGTTCCCATCCCCCTACCCTCTGGGACCCCTTCCGACTCTCCAGATTTTAAGGATATTTTTCCATTCCACCGGATACCAATCCGAAGCCAGAACAGCTGTAATAAATTATGTCATTTGTCTCATAGGATAAAGGATTTGAAGCTGAAAGTTTGTCGGAAAAGAAAGAAGTACCTTATCCCATTTTTTTTAAAACTGATTAACTTTACTGTCCAGATTATTTAGAACCTCACATTGCACTACTGCTATCTGGAATCTAATTTCCTGTAGAAAAACTTGGAAGCTAGGACTATGCTTATCTTTCCATGATCTAAGAATGAGTTGTCTACCAATTAGTATGGCTAAATTAATAAGTTCTTTGTTCTGAATGTACCTCTCCTCACACAATAGAATGATATAGTACTTATTAAGTGTAATTTTACTACTTAAAAATCTGTTCAGCCAGAATCCAATCCGACACCATAATTTTTGAACTTTAGGACATTGCCAGAAACAATGGAAGAGATCGGCTTCCCCTAGCTGACATCTAAAGCATAGATTTCTCTCAGTCAAATTCAATTTAGACTTCATACAAGGAGTAATATATGTTCTGTTTATCAGTTTCATATGTGACTCTTTCCTAATTACCGATGTTGTATATTTGTTGAATCTAATAAAGACATCTTTAAAGTCAGCAAATTGCAAGTTCTCAAGATCCACTAACCATTTGTAATATACTAAGCTAATATCCTTTTTTCCTTGATGTGCTACACAGTTTTTATATAGGAGAGATGTAGAGTGGAGGCCGGCTTTATACATTTTAATTATTATATCTAGGGTTCCTAAAGCAGGCGTTCCTCTTCTGCAAATCTCCTTTATTGAGATAAAATGCCTAACCTGCAGGTATGCAAAGAAATCTTTGTTCCTAATATCAAATTCTTATACCAATTGTTCAAATAGTTTAATAGAACATGTTTCCTCATTTATACATTGATATTTAAGCCCTTTTTGTGCCCATATATTATATAGTCTGGAATCTAATCCAGGTTCAAACTCCGGATGCCCAACAATGGGGAGGAGAGGAGAAAAGGCATTATCTATTCCCAGTCCATCGCAGATCTTGTTCCAGGACTTAAAAAAGTAAACTTTGGGATATGAAGTTTGAGCGTATTAATGCTGCGCAAATGTGGGAGTGTCTTAAGAGCATACGGAAAGATAATACTCTTCCACTTGAGTTAGTAATAAAATCTGTCCCCGATAACCATTCTAACACTATTTTAGCCATACTTGCCCAATTATATATCTTAATATTGGGCAGCGCCATACCTCCCTCCTATTTATTACGTTACTGCTATTAGCTAATTTGCTTCATTCTTTAGCTATCCTTTGTTGAAGTAATAGCATTGCACATGGGCGAGCCAATCATATAAGGCATCTATGTACAACCAGCAATCAGAAGCTACTGAACTTATTTAGATATGCTTCTCAACAAACGATAGCAAGACAATGAAGTAAATTAGATAATGGAAGTAAATTGGAAAGGTGTTTAAAATTGTATTATCTATCTAAATCATGAAAATTATTTGGGTTTCATGTCTCTTTAAAGAGATAGGAAAGTCAAAATTAAACTTACATGATTCAGATAGAGCATGTACTTTTAAGACACTTTAAAATTAATTTCTATTTTCAAATGTGCTTCTTTCTCTTGGTAACCCTTGTTGAAAAAGAATACGCACATATCCTACACTAGTGGGAGCTAGCTTCTGATTGGTGCCTGCAAACATCTGTCTCTTGTTATTGGATAACTAGATGTTTTCAGCTAGTTGTCAGCAGTGCAATGATGTTCCTTCAACAAAGGATAACAGGAGAATGAAGCAAATTTGATAACAGAAGTAAACTGGAAAGTTGTTTGAAATTGTATGTTCTATCCAAATCATGAAATAAAATTGAGGGTTTCCTGTCCCTTTAACTTCCATAACACGGTTTTTCTTAACATGTCTGTGTCCCTTTAAGCTAGAAACAAAGTTAACCAGTTCTACACCACTGCTACAAAAAAAACTTAAATTATGCTTACCTGATAATTTAATTTCCATCTGTGGGAGGAGAGTCCACTGCTTCATTCATTACTTGTGTGAATTAAGAACCTGGCCACCAGGAGGAGGCAAAGACACCCCAGCCAACGGCTTAAATACCTCCCCCACTCCCCTCATCCCCCAGTCATTCTGCCAAGGGAACAAGGAACAGTAGGAGAAATATCAGGGTATAAATGGTGCCAGAAGAATAAAATTAAATTTAAGTCCTCCCACCGGAGAAACGGGCGGAAGCAGTGGACTCTCCTCCCACAGATGGAAATTAAATTATCAGGTAAGCATAATTTAAGTTTTCCATCTTTACGGGAGGAGAGTCCACTGCTTCATTCATTACTTGTGGAAACAAATACCCAAGCTCTAGAGGACACTGAATGAACAAAACGGGAGGGTAAAAGGATGTGGACCCTATACTGAGGGCACCACAGCCTGCAGCACCTTTCTCCCAAAAACAGCTTCCGCCGAAGCAAAAACATAAATTTTGTAAAATTTTGCAAACATATTTAAGGACGACCAAGTAGCCGCCTTACAAATCTGCTCCACAAAGGCCTTAGCCCTATTTGAGTGAGCCGTAATCCTCTGAGGAGGTTAATGTCCCGCTATCTCGTAGGCCAAAAGGATAATGCTCCTCAACCAAAAAGACAGTGAAGTGGAAGAGGCCCCCTGCCCCCTACGCTTCCCTGAATACACAACAAATAAAGATAAAGCCTGTCTGAAATCCTTTGTAGCCTGAAGATAAAACTTCAAGGCTCGAACTACGTCCAAGTTATGAAGTAACCTTTCCTTAGACGAAGAAGGGTTAGGACACAAGGAAGGAACTACTATCTACAGGGAGTGCAGAATTATTAGGCAAATTAGTATTTTGACCACATCATCCTCTTTAAGCATGTTGTCTTACTCCAAGCTGTATAGACTCGAAAGCCTACTACCAATTAAGCATATTAGGGGATGTGCATCTCTGTAATGAGAAGGGGTGTGGTCTAATGACATCAACACCCTATATCAGGTGTGCATAATTATTAGGCAACTTCCTTTCCTTTGGCAAAATGGGTCAAAAGAAGGACTTGACAGGCTCAGAAAAGTCAAAAATAGTGAGATATCTTGCAGAGGGATGCAGCACTCTTAAAATTGCAAAGCTTCTGAAGCGTGATCATCGAACAATCAAGCGTTTCATTCAAAATAGTCAACAGGGTCGCAAGAAGCGTGTGGAAAAACCAAGGCGCAAAATAACTGCCCATGAACTGAGAAAAGTCAAGCGTGCAGCTGCCAAGATGCCACTTGCCACCAGTTTGGCCATATTTCAGAGCTGCAACATCACTGGAGTGCCCAAAAGCACAAGGTGTGCAATACTCAGAGACATGGCCAAGGTAAGAAAGGCTGAAAGACGACCACCACTGAACAAGACACACAAGCTGAAACGTCAAGATTGGGCCAAGAAATATCTCAAGACTGATTTTTCTAAGGTTTTATGGACTGATGAAATGAGAGTGAGTCTTGATGGGCCAGATGGATGGGCCCGTGGCTGGATTGGTAAAGGGCAGAGAGCTCCAGTCCGACTCAGACACCAGCAAGGTGGAGGTGGAGTACTGGTTTGGGCTGGTATCATCAAAGATGAGCTTGTGGGGCCTTTTGGGGTTGAGGATGGAGTCAAGCTCAACTCCCAGTCCTACTGCCAGTTTCTGGAAGACACCTTCTTCAAGCAGTGGTACAGGAAGAAGTCTGCATCCTTCAAGAAAAACATGATTTTCATGCAGGACAATGCTCCATCACACGCGTCCAAGTACTCCACAGCGTGGCTGGCAAGAAAGGGTATAAAAGAAGAAAATCTAATAACATGGCCTCCTTGTTCACCTGATCTGAACCCCATTGAGAACCTGTGGTCCATCATCAAATGTGAGATTTACAAGGAGGGAAAACAGTACACCTCTCTGAACAGTGTCTGGGAGGCTGTGGTTGCTGCTGCACGCAATGTTGATGGTGAACAGATCAAAACACTGACAGAATCCATGGATGGCAGGCTTTTGAGTGTCCTTGCAAAGAAAGGTGGCTATATTGGTCACTGATTTGTTTTTGTTTTGTTTTTGAATGTCAGAAATGTATATTTGTGAATGTTGAGATGTTATATTGGTTTCACTGGTAAAAATAAATAATTGAAATGGGTATATATTTGTTTTTTGTTAAGTTGCCTAATAATTATGCACAGTAATAGTCACCTGCACACACAGATATTCCCCTAAAATAGCTATAACTAAAAACAAACTAAAAACTACTTCCAAAACTATTCAGCTTTGATATTAATGAGTTTTTTGGGTTCATTGAGAACATGGTTGTTGTTCAATAATTAAATTAATCCTCAAAAATACAACTTGCCTAATAATTCTGCACTCCCTGTAGATGTTACGATCTGACACCACCTTGGGAAGAAACCCCAACCCAGTGCAAAGCACAGCCTTATCAGCGTGAAAAAAACAGGTAAGGGGGCTCATATTGCAAGGCCGCTAACTCAGAGACTTTGCGAGCCGAAGCAATAGCCAAAAGAAATAGAACCTTCCAGGAAAGAATCTTAATGTTAAGCGTATGCATAGGTTCAAATGGAGCCCTCTGCAAAAACTTAAGAACCAAATTTAAGCTCCAAGGAGTAGCAGAAGTTCTAAATACCGGTCTGATTCTAGACAGAGACTGAACAAAGGACAGAATATCAAGAAGCTCCGCCGCTAGCTTCTTGTGTAACAGAACTGATAAAGCCGAAATCTGTCCCTTTAAGGAACTGGCGGCAAGACCCTTATCCAAACCATCTTGGAGAAAAGCCAGAATCCTGGATACCCTAACCTTGTGCCAGGGATATCCAAGTTCCTCACACCAGGATAAATAGGTCCTCCACACCTTAAGATAGATGCGACGAGTGACCGGTTTCCTGGCCTGAATGAGAGTATCAATCACTCTTTCCGAGAACCCTCTCTTGGCCATGACTAGGCGTTCAAACTCCACGCAGTCAGTCTCAGAGAATCGAGATTTTGGTGGAGAAAGAGACCCTGTACCAGCAGATCTCTGCGACAGGATAACCTCCATTGAGGAGACGAAGACATTCCCACCAGATCCGCAAACCACGTCCTCCGTGGCCACAAAGAAGAAACAAAGTTAACCAGTCTGAATGGTCAAAGCTTGCTCCTGTTTGATGCGGGCCACCACTCGAGGAAGAAGTGTCAACGGGGAAAAAATGTAAATTAGGTTGAACTCCCAAGGTATAACTAAGGCATCTATCAGCTCTGCCTGGGGATCCCTGGACCACGACCAAATATCTGGGTAGCTTGAAGTTGAGTCTGGACGCCATGAGATCTCCGGCGTCCCCCATCTGTTGCAGATCTCCGCAAACACCTTGGGATGGAGAGACCTTTCCCCCGGAAGAAACTATTGTCTGCTGAGGAAATCCGCTTCCCAGTTTTCCACACCCGGAATGTGGATGGCTGAGAGCGAGCAGTTGTGGGTGTCTGCCAATTCAAGAATCTGAGACACCTCCCTCATGGCTAGGGAGCTTCTCGTTCCTCCCTGATGGTTTATGTACTCCACCAAGGTAATGTTGTCCAACTGGAATCTGATTAAACGGCACTACCCCAAGAGGGGCCAAGCCCTCAGAGCGAGGAATATTGCTCGTAGCTCCAAGATATTTATCGGTAGGATTGACTCCTTTAGTCCACCTGCCCTGTGCCTTTCTGGCACCCCAAACAGCTCCCCATCCTGACAGACTGGCATTCTTGGTCACAATCTCCCAGGATGGTCTCAAGGAGGATGTCCCCTGGGACAGCTGTCCTGGACGGACCCACCAAGAGAGAGATTCTCTCGCTCGATTGTCCAGAGAGATTTGCTTGGATAGATCTGAGTGATCGCTGTTCCATTGTCTCAACATGCATAACTGCAGAGGTCTGAGATGGAACCTGGCGAAATGAATGACATCTATGCAGGAAACCATGAGCCCAATCACCTCCATACACCTGGCCACAGATGGCCTTGAGGAGGTCTGAAGGACAAGACAGCTGGACGCAATCTTGGAACGTCTCTGATCTGTCAAGAATATCTTCATAGATATGGAATCTATTATCGAACCCAGGAACTCCACCCTGTTGCTGGGAACCAGATAACTCTTTCCCTCGTTTATCTTCCATCCGTGGGATCGAAGGAGAAGGGCGGCACTCGAGTGGTCTTCCGCGAGACTGCAGGACGGAGCCTGAACCAGTATATAGTCCAGATAAGGAACCCCTGCAATACCTATGGCTCTCGCAACCGCGAGCAGCGCTCCCAGAACCTTTGTAAAGACTCTTGGGGCAGTCACCAGACCGAACGGTAGGGCCACAAACGAAGTGTTGTTCCAGAAAAGCGAATCTTAGGAACCTGAAGAGGTCCTTGTGGATTGGCACGTTAAGGTAAGCATCCTTCAAGTCTCACAACGTCATAAATTGCCCCTCTTGAACTAGGGGCAGAATCGATCTGATCGGCTACATTTTGAACGATGGGACTGACAGAAACTTGTTTAGGCACTTGAGGTCCAGAATTGGGTGAAACGTGCCCTGCTTCTTTTGGACCACGAAAAGGTTTGAATAGTACCCTAGACCCCTTTCTGCTAGAGGTACTGGAATGATTACTCCAAGAGAGAAGCTATCCCTCACACACTCTAGAAAGGCATCTCTCTTCTCTGGTCTTGAGGATAGGTTCGACATGAGAAATAGGCCCCTGGGCGGATGAGTCTTGAACCCTATCCTGTAACCCTGGGCGATAACCTCCAGAACCCAAGGATCCTGTACTCTCTCATCCAAGCCTCTGCAAACAGACATAGTCTGCCCCCTACGCGATCCAGAGACAGATCAGGGGTCGCCCCTTCATGCCGACCTTGTCTCTGCGGGCTTCTTGCTCTGCTTGGATTCGTTCCAAGATTAGTTTGGCTTTCAAGATCCCTTGGACTGCTCGGTCTTCGCAGCAGGCTGCTGGCGTTGAGACTTGTCCGAACGAAAGGGATGAAAAGTAAAACCCTTAGGCTTATTCTTCTTATCCTTCGTAAGGAAAGCACCATTGCCTCCCGTGACCGTGGACATGATAGAGTTTAGCCCTGGACCAAAAATAACTTTCCCCTGAAAAGGAAGGGATAGTAATCTAGACTTGGAAGTCATGTCAGCAGACCATGACTTTAACCACAGAGCCCTGCTGGCTATAACCGAGAAACCTGATATCTTGGCATTTAGGCGAATAAACTGCATATTAGCATCACAGATAAAAGAATTAGCTACCCTTAAGGCCTTAATCCATTCCTGTATCTCCTCGAGGGGAGTCGCCACCTAGACCATAGATGACAGTGTGTCACACCAGTAGGTAGCCGCTCCCGCCTCTGCAGCGATCGCCGCTGCTGGTTGAAAAACCCACTGATTCTAAACATCTTCCTCAACATGGAATCTAATTTTTTTATCCATGGGCTCTTTAAACAACTAACTATCCTAAGGGGAATAGTCGTATGCTTTGCAAGCGTGGAGATAGCTCTATCCCCCTTAAGAATGGCCCCCCCATAGCTCAAGCTGAGAATCCTGAACGGGGAACAGCTTTTAAAAAAAGAGGTAGAGGGAGAAAAGGATGAGCCAAGTCTCTTCCACTCATTCTTAATAGTAGGAGCCATCTTCACAGGAACTGGGAAGGTCTGATCCACCACCCTGTCCTCGGAAACCCTATCTAGCTTAGGGATCGATGGTTCTGCCAGAAGTTTCGGTTCCGGAACCTCCAACGTAGCAAGCACTTCTTTCAGTAAAAAGGGCAAATGCTCCATCTTAAACTTAAAATCTGGTTCCTCCGCAGCCGGAGGCCTAGAAGACACTGATTCCGTCCCAGAGAGAGCGCCCTCCGAAGAATCGGAGGCGTCATCAGTGGATAATCTGAGACATCCAACAAATTATATGACCCCTGGGGTGGAAGGCTATGTCTTTCCCTTTACAGGGTGTGGTAAGGCATGTAAGGCCACAGAAACCGCTGTTTGCAGCTGGGCAGCGAAATCTGGTGGCCAAGGGGCCCCTCCCGTGGGAGAATCAGTCGGGCCCTGGGGAACTGCATGTGCAATCGGAGATGAATGTAGGGAACGCACCTCACTGGACGGAGAACCCTCAGAGGTGAACGGCTCAGTAGTGCTAAATAACAGAATTTATGTTTACCTGATAAATTACTTTCTCCAACGGTGTGTCCGGTCCACGGCGTCATCCTTACTTGTGGGATATTCTCTTCCCCAACAGGAAATGGCAAAGAGCCAGCAAAGCTGGTCACATGATCCCTCCTAGGCTCCGCCTACCCCAGTCATTCGACCGACGTTAAGGAGGAATATTTGCATAGGAGAAACCATATGATACCGTGGTGACTGTAGTTAAAGAAAAAAAATTATCAGACCTGATTAAAAAACCAGGGCGGGCCGTGGACCGGACACACCGTTGGAGAAAGTAATTTATCAGGTAAACATAAATTCTGTTTTCTCCAACATAGGTGTGTCCGGTCCACGGCGTCATCCTTACTTGTGGGAACCAATACCAAAGCTTTAGGACACGGATGAAGGGAGGGAGCAAATCAGGTCACCTAAATGGAAGGCACCACGGCTTGCAAAACCTTTCTCCCAAAAATAGCCTCAGAAGAAGCAAAAGTATCAAACTTGTAAAATTTGGTAAAAGAGTGCAGTGAAGACCAAGTCGCTGCCCTACATATCTGATCAACAGAAGCCTCGTTCTTGAAGGCCCATGTGGAAGCCACAGCCCTAGTGGAAGGAGCTGTGACCCTTTCAGGAGGCTGCCGTCCGGCAGTCTCGTAAGCCAATCTGATGATGCTTTTAATCCAAAAAGAGAGAGAGGTAGAAGTTGCTTTTTGACCTCTCCTTTTACCAGAATAAACAACAAACAAGGAAGATGTTTGTCTAAAATCCTTTGTAGCATCTAAATAGAATTTTAGAGCGCGAACAACATCCAAATTGTGCAACAAACGTTCCTTCTTCGAAACTGGTTTCGGACACAGAGAAGGCACGACTATCTCCTGGTTAATGTTTTTGTTAGAAACAACTTTTGGAAGAAAACCAGGTTAGTACGTAAAACCACCTTATCTGCATGGAACACCAGATAAGGAGGAGAACACTGCAGAGCAGATAATTCTGAAACTCTTCTAGCAGAAGAAATTGCAACCAAAAACAAAACTTTCCAAGATAATAACTTAATATCAACGGAATGTAAGGGTTCAAACGGAACCCCCTGAAGAACTGAAAGAACTAAGTTGAGACTCCAAGGAGGAGTCAAAGGTTTGTAAACAGGCTTGATTCTAACCAGAGCCTGAACAAAGGCTTGAACATCTGGCACAGCTGCCAGCTTTTGTGAAGTAACACAGACAAGGCAGAAATCTGTCCCATCAAGGAACTTGCAGATAATCCTTTTTCCAATCCTTCTCGAAGGAAGGATAGACTCTTAGGAATCTTAACCTTGTCCCAAGGGAATCCTTTAGATTCACACCAACAGATATATTTTTTTCCAAATTTTGTGGTAAATTTTTCTAGTTACAGGCTTTCTGGCCTGAACAAGAGTATCAATAACAGAATCTGAGAACCCTCGCTTTGATAAGATCAAGCGTTCAATCTCCAAGCAGTCAGCTGGAGTGGGACCAGATTCGGATGTTCGAACGGACATTGAACAAGAAGGTCTCGTCTCAAAGGTAGCTTCCATGGTGGAGCCGATGACATATTCACCAGATCTGCATACCAAGTCCTGCGTGGCCACGCAGGAGCTATCAAGATCACCAACGCCCTCTCCTGATGGATCCTGGCTACCAGCCTGGGGATGAGAGGAAACGGCGGGAATACATAGGCTAGTTTGAAGGTCCAAGGTGCTACTAGTGCATCTACTAGAGTCGCCTTGGGATCCCTGGATCTGGACCCGTAGCAAGGAACCTTGAAGTTCTGACGAGAGGCCATCAGATCCATGTCTGGAATGCCCCACAGTTGAGTGATTTGGGCAAAGATTTCCGGATGGAGTTCCCACTCCCCCGGATGCAATGTCTGACGACTCAGAAAATCCGCTTCCCAATTTTCCACTCCTGGGATGTGGATTGCAGACAGGTGGCAGGAGCGAGTCTCCGCCCATTGAATGATTCTGGTCACTTCTTCCATCGCCAGGGAACTCCTTGTTCCCCCCTGATGGTTGATGTACGCAACAGTCGTCATGTTGTCTGATTGAAACCGTATGAACTTGGCCCTCGCTAGCTGAGGCCAAGCCTTGAGAGCATTGAATATCGCTCTCAGTTCCAGAATATTTATCGGTAGAAGAGATTCTTCCCGAGACCAAAGACCCTGAGCTTTCAGGGATCCCCAGACCGCGCCCCAGCCCATCAGACTGGCGTCGGTCGTGACAATGACCCACTCTGGTCTGCGGGAGGTCACCCCTTGTGACAGGTTGTCCAGGGACAGCCACCAACGGAGTGAGTCTCTGGTCCTCTGATTTACTTGTATCTTCGGAGACAAGTCTGTATAGTCCCCATTCCACTGACTGAGCATACACCGTTGTAATGGTCTTAGATGAATGCGTGCAAAAGGAACTATGTCCATTGCCGCTACCATCAAACCTATCACTTCCATGCACTGCGCTATGGAAGGAAGAGGAACGGAATGAAGTATCCGACAAGAGCTTAGAAGTTTTGTTTTTCTGGTCTCTGTCAGAAAAATCCTCATTTCTAAGGAGTCTATTATTGTTCCCAAGAAGGGAACTCTTGTCGACGGAGATAGAGAACTCTTTTCCACGTTCACTTTCCATCCGTGAGATCTGAGAAAGGCCAGGACTATGTCCGTGTGAGCCTTTGCTTGAGGAAGGGACGACGCTTGAATCAGAATGTCGTCCAAGTAAGGTACTACAGCAATGCCCCTTGGTCTTAGCACCGCCAGAAGGGACCCTAGTACCTTTGAGAAAATCCTTGGAGCAGTGGCTAATCCGAAAGGAAGCGCCACGAACTGGTAATGTTTGTCCAGGAATGCGAACCTTAGGAACCGATGATGTTCCTTGTGGACAGGAATATGTAGATACGCATCCTTTAAATCCACCGTGGTCAAGAATTGACCTTCCTGGATGGAAGGATTGTTCGAATGGTTTCCATTTTGGACGATGGAACCTTGAGAAACTTGTTTAGGATCTTGAGATCTAAGATTGGTCTGAACGTTCCCTCTTTTTTGGGAACTACGAACAGATTGGAGTAGAACCCCATCCCTCGTTCTCTTAATGGAACAGGATGAATCACTTCCAGAAGATAACCTTGGGAGACTATTTCTAGCGCCCAAGGATCCAGAACATCTCTTGCCCAAGCCTGAGTGAAGAGAGAGAGTCTGCCCCCCACCAAATCCGGTCCCGGATCGGGGGCCCGCATCTCATGCTGTCTTGGGAGCAGTGGCAGGTTTCTTGGCCTGCTTTCCTTTGTTCCAGCCTTGCATAGGTCTCCAGGCTGGATTGGCTTGAGAAGTATTACCCTCCTGCTTAGAGGACGTAGCACTTGGGGCTGGTCCGTTTCTGCGAAAGGGACGAAAATTAGGTTTATTTTTGGCCTTGAAAGACCTATCCTGAGGAAGGGCGTGGCCCTTGCCCCCAGTGATATCAGAGATAATCTCTTTCAAGTCAGGGCCAAACAGTGTTTTCCCCTTGAAAGGAATGTCAAGCAATTTGTTCTTGGAAGACGCATCCGCTGACCAAGATTTTAACCAAAGCGCTCTGCGCGCCACAATAGCAAACCCAGAATTTTTCGCCGCTAACCTAGCCAATTGCAAGGTGGCGTCTAGGGTGAAAGAATTAGCCAATTTAAGAGCACGAATTCTGTCCATAATCTCCTCATAAGAAGAAGAATTACTAATAATCGCCTTTTCTAGCTCATCGAACCAGAAACACGCGGCTGTAGTGACAGGGACAATGCATGCAATTGGTTGTAGAAGGTAACCTTGCTGAACAAACATCTTTTTTAGCAAACCTTCTAATTTTTTATCCATAGGATCTTGGAAGGCACAACTATCTTCTATGGGTATAGTGGCGCGCTTGTTTAGAGTAGAAACCGCCCCCTCGACCTTGGGGACTGTCTGCCATAAGTCCTTTCTGGGGTCGACTATAGGAAACAATTTTTTAAATATGGGGGGAGGTACGAAAGGTATACCGGGCCTGTCCCATTCTTTATTAACAATGTACGCCACCCGCTTGGATATAGGAAAAGCTTCGGGGGGCCCCGGGGCCTCTAGGAACTTGTCCATTTTACATAGTGTTTCTGGAATGACCAGATAATCACAATCATCCAAATTGGATAACACCTCCTTAAGCAGAGCGCGGAGATGTTCCAACTTAAATTTAAAAGTAATCACATCAGGTTCAGCTTGTTGAGAAATTTTTCCTGAATCTGAAATTTCTCCCTCAGACAAAACCTCCCTGGCCCCCTCAGACTGGTGTAGGGGCCCTTCAGAAACAATATCATCAGCGTCCTCATGCTCTTCAGTATTTTCTAAAACAGAGCAGTCGCGCTTTCGCTGATAAGTGGGCATATTGGCTAAAATGTTTTTGATAGAATTATCCATTACAGCCGTTAATTGTTGCATAGTAAGGAGTATTGGCGCGCTAGATGTACTAGGGGCCTCCTGTATGGGCAAGACTGGTGTAGACGAAGGAGGGGATGATGCAGTACCATGCTTACTCCCCTCACTTGAGGAATCATCTTGGGCATCATTTTTACTAAATTTTTTATGACATAAATCACATCTATTTAAATGAGAAGGAACCTTGGCTTCCCCACAGTCAGAACACAATCTATCTGGTAGTTCAGACATGTTAAACAGGCATAAACTTGATAACAAAGCACAAAAAACGTTTTAAAATAAAACCGTTACTGTCACTTTAAATTTTAAACTGAACCCACTTTATTACTGCAATTGCGAAAAAGTATGAAGGAATTATTCACCAAAATTTCACCACAGTGTCTTAAAGCCTTAAAAGTATTGCACACCAAATTTGGAAGCTTTAACCCTTAAAATAATGGAACCGGAGCCGTTTTTATATTTAACCCCTTTACAGTCCCTGGAATCTGCTTTGCTGAGACCCAACCAAGCCCAAAGGGGAATACGATACCAAATGATGCCTTCAGAAAGACTTTTCTATGTATCAGAGCTCCACACACATGCAGCTGCATGCCATGCTGTTCTCAAAAACAAGTGCGCCATACCGGCGCGAAAATGAGGCTCTGACTAAGATTAGGGAAAGCCCCTATAGAATAAAGTGTCTAAAACAGTGCCTGCCGATATTATTTTACAAAAAATACCCAGATTAAATGATTCCTCAAGGCTAAATATGTGTAAATATGATCGATTTAGCCCAGAAAATGTCTACAGTCTTAATAAACCCTTGTGAAGCCCTTATTTACTGTCTGAATAAAAATGGCTTACCGGATCCCATAGGGAAAATGACAGCTTCCAGCATTACATCGTCTTGTTAGAATGTGTCATACCTCAAGCAGCAAAAGACTGCTCACTGTTCCCCCAACTGAAGTTAATTCCTCTCAACAGTCCTGTGTGGAACAGCCATGGATTTTAGTAACGGTTGCTAAAATCATTTTCCTCATACAAACAGAAATCTTCATCTCTTTTCTGTTTCAGAGTAAATAGTACATACCAGCACTATTTTAAAATAACAAACTCTTGATTGAATAATAAAAACTACAGTTAAACACTAAAAAACTCTAAGCCATCTCCGTGGAGATGTTGCCTGTACAACGGCAAAGAGAATGACTGGGGTAGGCGGAGCCTAGGAGGGATCATGTGACCAGCTTTGCTGGCTCTTTGCCATTTCCTGTTGGGGAAGAGAATATCCCACAAGTAAGGATGACGCCGTGGACCGGACACACCTATGTTGGAGAAATCTTATTCTTTTTAGATATTGCAATCTTATCAAAGCATGTGGAACACAGTTGAGCAGGCGGATCAACCTGCTGCTCCTCACAATAAACACAGGTAGGGGTATCCTCCAACATATCAGATATAGCTTGCACCTTTAATACGGACTAGATAGATTAAATGGCACCTTTATAAAGCAATGGCCGGGGCACTCCCCACCAACTATGACCCGGACCACAGAGAAACCGTTAAGTCTCCCACAATTGCCGATCAGGAAAGAGGAAGTTGAAGAGGCCACACCTGGTCACATGGAGTGCCATGCAGGACCGCCCCTGCACTATAGAGAAAATGCGCCAAAAAAAGGCTGTGCCGATCTTCCCAGACTGTTCATACATTGCTAAAGCCTCATCTCACACATGGCGCAGCATCAAACACAATAAAGATATTATGCATAAATCCCCCCCTGTTTAATAAACCCCCTTCCAGAGATATTAACCCTTGATTCAATACAGATAAAAGGAGACACACTGTGACCCTGTCTCCTTGCATTATCATATGTGTATAAATGAAACAATCTTACCAGAATCTATGCCGTAGAATAGGAACACTGCCCTTCAAGTGTGACAGGTTAGTAGCATCGCTCCTGACATGGACTTGAGTGCATAAAGCAGGCAGCAAAACTTGTCAACGCTGATTGCTTAAGGAGCTGTTAATCTGAGTCGGGATGGTTTCTCAAAAAGACTCTCCCTGCATCTCCGGACTCTTTCACCCATGCTCTCACTGAGAGGCTGACAGGACTACTTATAACTCCAGTCCCATTTCGAAGAGTACTACCCTCCATAAGAGACTACTCCGAATCTTCCGACACTTCTTTGCCAACCTCCTGTGACAAAAGGCAAAGAATGACTGGGGGATGAGGGGAGTGGGGGAGGTATTTAATCATTTGGCTGGGTGGTCTTTGCCTCCTCCTGGTGGCCAGGTTCTTAATTCCCACAAGTAATGAATGAAGCAGTGGACTCTCGTCCCATTACGATGGAAATACTTCTCAAAATATCACTTAACTCATGGCTAAAAAGTTATACAAGAATCAATGTATTTTGATGCTACATTTTAAAGAAAAAAAATTAATACAAGCAACAATTTTACATGTAAAAAATAAATAGACATAATAAAAATCAGTGTAAAAATGTGGCATTGCGTTTCTACAGATATGGTTTAGAATTTCATATCTGATCAGAGTTTAAAAAAAAAAAAAAAAAAAGATTTTACAAATAAATCATTAAAACTATCATATTAGTTGAAGGCTATACAAAGTTACAGTTTTGAGCATCTCTACAAGGGCCTGAAGTTTGGCCAGTTTGGAGAGAAATTATAGTGCTGACAGGGGCTGAACTCACTGAGTGCTGTAACAGAAATGGCAGAGACTGCCAAGTCCCAGAGAGATGCCTTCCATAAAGCTCTTCACTCAGATGATCTAAAATGAGAGATCCCACACAGGATTCTAGACAGGCGAATTTTGCTACACTTCTCTAAGGGGCACTTCTCTGCATTTCTGTAGGCAAATGAGAGACAAGCCCAATGTAATAGAACATTGCATGACATGAGAGTTTTGATACACTTACACTCAGTGCTTTGCATTTTATATTACTTTACACTTCAGATTGGTTCCTTTAAATTGTATTACATTTACGCTTTGCACTATTTTGAATTTTAACGCATTTACATTGTTGCCAACATTTGGAAAAAAATTTGAGGGACATTTTCCCAATCGAGTAACAGATTCTAAGAGTATTTACTAGGATTGTATTTTGCCATTCGTTATAAAAACAAATGACAAACAGTGCTGTGGCATCTGGCTATTTTTTGGCACCGGATTTATTATTGTAATAATGTAATATGCAAAATATCTGGATTTGCACAACCTTAGCATTTATCACGCTCATCACCGATTCATCAGATCCACCTAATTTTCCATTCCCTAATCTCTACCTTCTAATCCCCATCCTAATATTTATCCTCTAATCCACAAAATCTAATTTCTGTCCCCTAATCTCCACTTACTGAACCTATATCCTCTAATGTCCGTACTCTATCCCCTGTAATCTATCCCATGATCTATTATCTCCATCTTCTGATCTCTCTTCTAATATTTATTCTCTCATTTTTATTTTCTAATCCTTATCCTCGATTTCCTATTCTCTAATCTTTATACTATAATCCCTGTTCTCTATCCTCTATTCTCCATACTCTCTCTAATCACTATCCTGCAATCCTTATTCTCTATTTTATATTCTCTATCCTCAAATATCTAATCACTATTCTCTAATCTCCGTAATTCTACATGTCCAGTATGTGGGGGCCCCCCAAAATTTATCTTTCATAATTCAGATAGAGCAGTGATTTTAAACAACTTTCTAATTTACTTCTATTAAATTTTTCTTGGTTCTCTTGGTATATTTTGTTGAAAAGCAGGGACGTTAGCATAGGAGCCAGCCCATTTCTGGAGCACTATTTAATATCAACAACGGAAACAGATTTAACAGATTTTTATTTATACTGGTTTATTAAGTTATTTTCTGTCTCATTTTGGCGAGTTACTTTCAATAAAAGTGTGGTTATTTATTTTAATGGCTTGTAGTTTTTAATTTTAGAGTAATTAAATTCATTAAAGAGTGTAATATTATTAATACAATTATATAAAAAACCTATTTTAAAAATATTTGGGAAAAAGGTCATTTTCGGTTTTGGTTTTTGGCCAAGGGCATCCTGAATTTTCGTTTTCGGTACAGAATTTTTATTTCGGTGCATCCCTAATTTCTTCATTTTTTTTTTACCTGCAGCTAAGCAGCAGCTGAATATAACTTTACACAGAACTTACTCTGCTGAGCTGATGAAATTGTGAGGTAAAATATCTTCTTTTTTTACATAGAGATGCTCAGGTGACATTTTCCTGTCAGCTTTTTACAGTTATACTGCATCAGTTTCAAGTGATTTAGCATATGAGTATTATGTCCCTTTAAATGTCCCTCTCCTACCCATAATTCCCAGTCATTCGACTGAAGGAAAATGAAAAAGGGAATTCCACAAAGGTGTAGAGGTGCCTGAGGTTTAGTAAAAAAACATAATTTATGTAAGAACTTACCTGATAAATTCATTTCTTTCATATTAGCAAGAGTCCATGAGCTAGTGACGTATGGGATATACATTCCTACCAGGAGGGGCAAAGTTTCCCAAACCTCAAAATGCCTATAAATACACCCCTCACCACACCCACAAATCAGTTTAACGAATAGCCAAGAACTGGGGTGATAAGAAAAAAGTGCGAAAGCATAAAAAATAAGGAATTGGAATAATTGTGCTTTATACAAAAAAATCATAACCACCACGAAAAGGGTGGGCCTCATGGACTCTTGCTAATATGAAAGAAATGAATTTATCAGGTAAGTTCTTACATAAATTATGTTTTCTTTCATGTAATTAGCAAGAGTCCATGAGCTAGTGACGTATGGGATAATGACTACCCAAGATGTGGATCTTCCACGCAAGAGTCACTAGAGAGGGAGGGATAAAATAAAGACAGCCAATTCCGCTGAAAAATAATCCACACCCAAAACAAAGTTTAAATCTTATAATGAAAAAAACTGAAATTATAAGCAGAAGAATCAAACTGAAACAGCTGCCTGAAGTACTTTTCTACCAAAGATTGCTTCCGAAGAAGAAAACACATCAAAATGCTAGAATTTAGTAAAAGTATGCAAAGAAGACCAAGTTGCTGCTTTGCAAATCTGATCAACCGAAGCTTCATTCCTAAATGCCCAGGAAGTAGAGACTGACCTAGTCGAATGAGCTGTAATCCTTTGAGGCGGAGTTCTACCCGACTCAACATAAGCATGATGAATCCTTCTGACCTTTCCTAGAACCAGAAAAGATAACAAATAGACTAGAAGTCTTTCGGAAATCTTTAGTAGCTTCAACATAATATTTCAAAGCTCTAACTACATCCAAAGAATGCAACGATCTTTCCTTAGAGTTCTTAGGATTAGGACACAATGCAGGAACTACAATTTCTCTACTAATGTTGTTAGAATTCACAACCTTAGGTAAAAATTTAAATGAAGTTCGCAAAACCGCCTTATCCTGATGAAAAATCAGAAAAGGAGACTCAAAAGAAAGAGCAGATAATTCAGAAACTCTTGTAGCAGAAGAGATGGCCAAAAGAAACAAAACTTTCCAAGAAAGTAATTTAATATCCAGCGATTGCATAGGTTCAAACGGAGGAGCTTGAAGAGCCCCTAGAACCAAATTCAAACTCCAAGGAGGAGAGATTGACTTAATGACAGGTTTTATACGAACCAAAGCCTGTACAAAACAATGAATATCAGGAAGATTAGCAATCTTTCTGTGAAAAAGAACAGAAAGAGCAGAGATTTGTCCTTTCAAGGAACTTGCAGACAAACCTTTATCCAAACCATCCTGAAGAAACTGTAAAATTCTAGGAATTCTAAAAGAATGCCAAGAAAAATGATGAGAACACCAAGAAATGTAAGTCTTCCAGACTCGATAATATATCTTCCTAGATACAGATTTACGAGCCTGTAACATAGTATTAAATTACAGAGTCAGAGAAACCTCTATGACTGAGAATCAAGCGTTCAATCTCCATACCTTCAAATTTAAGGATTTGAGATCCTGATGGAAAAAAGGACCTTGCGATAGAAGGTCTGGTCTTAACGGAAGAGTCCACGGTTGGCAAGTAGCCATCCGGACAAGATCTGTATACCAAAACCTGTGAGGCCATGCTGGAGCCACCAGCAGAACAGACGAACGCTCCTTTAGAATCTTGGAAATCACTCTTGGAAGAAGAACTAGAGGCGGAAAGATATAAGCAGGATGATACTTCCAAGGAAGTGAAAATGCATCCACTGCTTCCGCCTGAGGATCCCTGGATCTGGACAGATACCTGGGAAGCTTCTTGTTTATATGAGAGGCCATCAGATCTATTTCTGGAAGTCCCCACATTTGAACAATCTGAAGAAATACCTCTGGGTGAAGAGACCACTCGCCCGGATGTAATGTCTGGCGACTGAGATAATCCGCTTCCCAATTGTCTATACCTGGGATATGAACCGCAGAAATTAGACAGGAGCTGGATTCCGCCCATACAAGTATTCGAGATACTTCTTTCATAGCCAGAGGACTGTGAGTCCCTCCTTGATGATTGACATATGCCACGGTTGTGACATTGTCCGTCTGAAAACAAATGAATGACTCTCTCTTTAGAAGAGGCCACGACTGAAGAGCTCTGAAAATCGCACGGAGTTCCAAAATTTTGATTGGTAATCTCGCCTCCTGAGATTCCCAAACCCCTTGTGCTGTCAGAGACCCCCATACAGCTCCCCAACCTGTCAGAATTGCATCTGTTGAGATCACAGTCCAGGTCGGAAGAACAAAAGAAGCCCCCTGAACTAAACGATGGTGGTCTGTCCACCACGTCAGAGAGTGTCGTACAATCGGTTTTAAAAATATTAATTGCGATATCTTTGTATAATCCCTGCACCACTGGTTCAGCATACAGAGCTGAAGAGGTCGCATGTGAAAACGAGCAAAGGGGATCGCGTCCGATGCAGCAGTCATAAGACTGAGAATTTCCATGCATAAGGCTACCGAAGGGAATGATTAACTGAAGGTTTCGACAAGCTGAAACCAATTTCAGACGTCTTTTGTCTGTCAGCGACAGAGTCATGGACACTGAATCTATCTGGAAACCTAAAAAGGTTACCCTTGTCTGAGGAATCAACAAACTCTTTGGTAAATTGATCCTCCAACCATGTTCTCGAAGAAACGATACAAGTTGATTCGTATGAGATTCTGCTAAAAGTGAAGACTGAGCAAGTACCAAGATATCGTCCAAATAAGGAAATACCACAATACCCTGTTCTCTGATTACAGATAGAAGGGCACCGAGAACCTTTGTAAAAATCCTTGGAGCTGTTGCTAGGCCAAACGGTAGAGCCACAAACTGGTAATGCTTGTCTAGGAAAGAGAATCTCAGAAACTGATAGTGATCTGGATGAATCGGAATATGCAGATATGCATCTTGTAAATCTATTGTGGACATATAATGCCCTTGCTGAACAAAAGGCAGAATAGTCCTTATAGTTACCATTTTGAATGTTGATATCCTTACATAACGATTCAATATTTTTAAATCCAGAACTGGTCTGAAGGAATTCTCCTTCTTCGGTACAATGAAGAGATTTGCGTAAAACCCCAGCCCCTGTTCCAGAACTGGAACTGGCACAATTACTCCAGCCAACTCTAGATCTGAAACACATTTCAGAAATGCTTGAGCCTTCACTGGATTTATTGGGACACGGGAAAGAAAAAATCTTCTTGCAGGAGGCCTTATCTTGAAGCCTATTCTGTACCCTTGTGAAACAATGTTCTGAATCCAAAGATTGTGAATCGAATTGATCCAAATTTCTTTGAAAAAACGTAATCTACCCCCTACCAGCTGGGCTGGAATGAGGGCCGCACCTTCATGTGGACTTGGGAGCTGGCTTTGGCTTTCTAAAGGGCTTGGATTTATTCCAGACTGGAGATGGTTTCCAAACTGATACCGTTCCTGTAGGGGAAGGATCAGGCTTTTGTTCCTTATTATGACGAAAGGAACGAAAACGATTAGCGGATCTAAATTTACCTTTAGATTTTTTTATCCTGTGGTAAAAAAGTTCCTATCCCCCCAGTAACAGTTGAAATAATAGAATCCAACTGTGAACCAAACAATTTATTACCCTGGAAAGCAAGGGAAAGCAAAGTTGACTTAGAAGACATATCAGCATTCCATCTGCCGTAGGAATAGTAGTACGTTTAGCAAGAGTCGAGATAGCCCCATCAACCTTAGGGATTTTGTCCCAAAACTCTAATCTGTCAGATGGTACAGGATATAATTGCTTAAACTGTTTAGAAGGAGTAAATGAATTACCCAGATTATTCCATTCCCTGGAAATTACTTCAGAAATAGCATCAGGGACGGGAAAAACCTCCGGAATAACTACAGGCGGTTTAAAAAACGTATTCAAACGTTTAGATTTAGTATCAAGAGGACCAGATTCCTCTATTTCTAATGCAATTAATACTTCTTTAAGTAAAGAACGAATAAATTCCATTTTAAATAAATATGAAGATTTATCAGTATCAATCTCTGAAATAGAATCTTCTGAACCAGAAAAATCAGTATCAGAAACAGAATCAGAATGATGATGTTCGTTTAAAAAGTCATCTGAAACATGAGAAGTTTTAAAAGACCTTTTACGTTTACTGGAAGGAGGAATAACAGACATAGCCTTCTTAATAGATTTAGAAACAAAATCTCTTATGTTAACAGGAACGCCCTGAATATTAGATGTTGATGGAACAGCAACAGGTAATGGAACATTACTAAAGGAAATACTATCTGCATTAACAAGTTTGTCATGACATTCATTACAAACAGCCGGAGGAACAGTTACCACAAGTTTACAACAAATACACTTAACTTTGGTAGATCCAGCATCAGGCAGCGATTTTCCAGAAGTAGCTTCTGATTCAGGGTCAATCTGAGACATCTTGCAATATGTAATAGAAAAAACAACATATAAAGCAAAATTGATCAAATTCCTTAAAGGACAGTTTCAGGAATGGGAAAAAATGCCAATGAACAAGCTTCTAGCAACCAGAAGCAAATAAACAATGAGACTTAAATAATGTGGAGACAATAATGACGCCCATATTTTTTAGCGCCAAAAAAGACGCCCACATTATTTGGCGCCTAAATGCTTTAAGCGCCAAAAATGACGCCACATCCGGTGACGCCAACATTTTTGGCGCAAAAACGTCAAAAAAAATTACGCAACTTCCGGCGACAAGTATGACGCCGGAAATGACAAGAACATTTTTGCGCCAAAAAAATCAGCGCCAAAAATGACGCAATAAAATTAAGCATTTTCAGCCCCCGCGAGCCTAACAGCCCACAGGAAAAAAGTCAAATTTTAAGGTAAGAAAAATTGGTTTATTCATATGCATTATCCCAAATATGAAACTGACTGTCTGAAATAAGGAACGTTGAACATCCTGAATCAAGGCAAATAAATGTTTAAACACATATATTTAGAACTTTATATAAAAGTGCCCAACCATAGCTTAGAGTGTCACAGAAAATTAGACTTACTTACCCCAGGACACTCATCTACATTTAGTAGAAAGCCAAACCAGTACTGAAACGAGAATCAGTAGAGGTAATGGTATATATAAGAGTATATCGTCGATCTGAAAAGGGAGGTAAGAGATGAATCTCTACGACCGATAACAGAGAACCTATGAAATAGACCCCGTAGAAGGAGATCATTGAATTCAAATAGGCAATACTCTCTTCACATCCCTCTGACATTCACTGCACACCGAGAGGAAAACCGGGCTCCAGCCTGCTGCGAAGCGCATATCAACGTAGAATCTAGCACAAACTTACTTCACCACCTCCATGGGAGGCAAAGTTTGTAAAACTGATTTGTGGGTATGATGAGGGGTGTATTTATAGGAATTTTGAGGTTTGGGAAACTTTGCCCCTCCTGGTAGGAATGTATATCCCATACGTCACTAGCTCATGGACTCTTGCTAATTACATGAAAGAAATAACTGTCTAATTAAGGGTGGGGTCGTGGACTCTCCATATTCGGAAAGAAAGAAATGTATCAGGTAAGCATAAATTTTGTTTTCTTTCCTAAGACATGGAGAGTCCACAACGTCATTCCAATTACTAGTGGGAACCAATACCCAAGCTAGAGTACACTGAATGAACAGGGAGGAAGAACAAGACAAACAGAAGGCACCACCGCCTGAAGAACCTTTCTCCCAAAAAAAGCTTCAGACGAGGCAAAAGTATCACATTTGTAAAATTTGGCAAAAGCATGCAGAGAGGACCAATTTGCAGCCTTGCAAAACTGTTCCACAGAAGCTTCATTTTTGAAAGCCCAGGAAGAGAAGACAGCCCTAGTGGAATGAGCTGTAATTCTCTTAGGAGGCTGTTGACCAGCAGTCTCAAAAGCAAAAAGAATTATACTTCTCAACCAGAGGGAAAGAGAAGTAGCAGTAGCCTTCTGACCTTTACGCTTTCCTGAAAAACAAACAGGGCAGAAGCCTGGCAAAAATCCTTAGTCGCCTGTAGGCAGAATTTTAGAGCGCGCACCACACCCAAGTTGTGCAACAGACGTTCCTTATGATAAGAAGGATTGGGACAGAGAGAAGGAACAACAATTTCCTGATTAATATTTCTATGCAAAACTACTTTAGGGAGAAAACCCAATTAAGTACGAAGAACCGCCTTATCCGAATGAAAGATAAGGTAATGCGAATCACACTGCAAAGCCGAGAGTTCCGAAACTCTCCGAGCAGAAGAGATAACAATAAGAAACAAAACCTTCCAAGATAACAACTTAATATCTATGGAATGCATTGGCTCAAACTGGGCCTGCTGCAAAACAGAACAAGGTTAAGGCTCCAAGGAGGAGCAACAGGTTTAAACACAGGCTTGATTATAACCAAGACCTGGCAAAAAGATTGAACATCTGGCACATCCACCAGACGCTTATGTAAAAGAATAGATGATGCAAAAATCTGACCGACAACCCTTTCTCCAGGCCTTCCTGGAGAAAGGACAGAATTCCAGGAATCCTGACCCAACTCCAAGAGAAGCCCTTTAATTAACACCAATAAAGGTATTTGCGCCATACCTTATGGTAAATTTTACGAGTAACAGGCTTACGAGCCTGCAGCATGGTCTCAATGACCGACTCAGAAAACCCACGCTTAGCCAGAACTAAGCATTCAATCTCCAAGCAGTCAGCTTCAGAGAAACAAGATTTGGATGGAAAAATGGACCCTGTGTTAGAAGGTCCTCCCTCCGAAGCAACCTCCAAGGTGGCAGAGATGACATCTTCACTAGGTCTGCATACCAGATCCTGCGAGGCCAAGCAGGAGCTGTTTGAATTACTGATGCTCTCTCCTGTTTGATACGAACAATGACTCGTGGAAGGAGCGCAAACGGAGGAAACAGATATGCTAGACTGAAAACCCAAGGAACCGCCAGAGCATCAATCAGAGTGGCCTACGGATCTTTTGACCTTGAACCGTACCTTGGTATTCTGCCGAGACGCCATCAGATCCAATTCCGGCACCCCCACTTGAGGGTTAACCTGGAGAACACCTCCAGAAGGAGAGTCCACTCCCCGGGATGAAATGTCTGTCTGCTCAGGAAATCCGCATTCCAGCTGTCCACTCCTGGAATGTGGATGGCAGATAGACAACAATTGTGAGCTTCCGCCCACAGAATAATCTGTGTCACCTCCTTCATGGCTAAGGAACTCCGAGTTCCTCCATGGTGGTTGATGTAAGCCACTGAGGTTATGTTGTCCGAATGGAATCTGATAAACCAGGCTAAGGACAATTGAGGCCAAGCCATCAGTGCATTGTAAATCACTCTCAACTCCAAGATGTTTATGGGGAGAACAGACTCCTCCCAATTCCATAGTCTCTGCGGCTTTAACAAATCCCAGACTGCTCCCCAGCCTAGCAGGCTGGCGGCCATGGTCACGATCATCCAGGAAGGTCTCCGGAAGCATGTGCCCTGAGACAGATGCTCCTGAGAAAGCCACCACGGGAGAGTCTCTTGTAGAGTGGTCTAGATCTATCATCAGACCAATTACCTCCATACATTGAGCCACAGATGGCCGAACAGTAGACTGTAGAGAGAAGCAAGAGGAGAGAATTTTGGATTTTCTGACCTCTGTCAGAAAAAATTTCATATATAGAGAATCTATTATGATCCCTAAGAAAACCACCCTTGTAGCTGGAACAAGGAAAGTCTTTTCCAGATTCACTTTCCATCCGTGGGAACTTAGAAGACAACAAGATCTCTGCATGAGAGTTTGCTTGTTGAAAAGAAGGTGCCTGAACCAATATGTTGTCCAGGTAGGGTCCCACTGCAATTCCCCAAGACCTGACCACTGCCAAGAGAGCCCCCAGAACCTTTGAAAAAATTCTGGGAGCTGTGGCAAGGCCAAACGGAAGAGCCACAAACGGAAAGTGCTTGTCTGGAAAAGCGAATCTCAGGAATTTGTGATGATCCCTGTGGATGGAACATGAAGATACGTGTCCTTAAGGTCTATGGTCGTCATGAACTAACCCTCTTGGACCAAAGGAAGAAATGAACACACGGTTTCCATTTTGAAGGATGGCACCCTGAGAAATTTGTTGAGACACTTCAGGTCTAAAATAGGTTGTGGTTCCCAAAAAAGAGGGAAATTTTCAAAAAGATTTGAATAAAATCCTAGACCCTGTTCCCTTAGTTGAACCGGAACAATCACTCAAAAGAAGTAAAGGTCCTGAACGCAGTTCAAGAATGCCTCTCTTTTTACCTGGTTTGCAGATAATCTTGAGAGGTGAAATCTGCGCCTAGGAGGGTAAGATTTTAATTCAATTTTATAACCCTGAGATACTATGTCCACAGCCCAAGGATCTGGGACATCTCATATCAACGCTTGACAAAACACGGAAAATCTGCCCCCCACTTGATCTGATCCCGAACCGGGGCAGACCCTTCATGCTGACTAAAGACTCAGTTGAGGGTTTCTTTGATTGCTTCCCCTTTTTCCAAGACTGATTGGGCTTCCAAGAACTTTTGACCTTTGAAGTTCTGAAAAGAACAAAAAATTATTTTGACGTCCTTTCGGTCAGTTCTACTTGTCTTGTGGTAGAAAAGACCCTTTTCCACCCGTAATGTCAGAAAAGATTTCTGCCAGACCAGATCCAAACAAGGTTTTACCCTTGTAAGGAAGCGCCAGAAGCTTGGACTGGTAACATCAGCTGTTACCAGTTTGTGGCTAAGATTTTAGCCACAAAGCCCTGCAGGCTAGGACAGTGAAGCCAGACATCTTGGATCTCAGTCTAATAACTTGTTAGCATTAAAAATAAAGGAATTGGCTAGTTTGAGAGCCTTAATCCTATCTTGGATCTCCTCCAACGGAGTCTCTACTAAAATAGATTCAGACAAGGCATCGCACCAATAAGATGCTGCACTTGCTACTGTGGCAATACAAACAACAGGTTACCATTGAACACCCTGATGAACATACATCTTTCAAATAAGCCTCCAGCTTCTTGTCCATGGGATCCTTAAAGGAGCAGCTATCCTCTATAGGGATCGTAGTTCTCTTAGCCAGAGTAGAAATATCCCCTTCTACTTTAGGCACCGTGCGCCATGAATCCTTAAAGGATGCAAGCAACAGGAAACATATTTTTAAAGATGGAAGAAGGGGAGACAGGTATCCCTGGTTTCTCCCATTCCTGTGAAATAATCTCCATCACATGTTCTAGAACAGGAAACACTTCCACAGAGGAAGGAACATCATAGTATTTGTTAAGTTTACTAGATTTTTTTGGGGTGACCGCGACAGAAGAGTTGGAGTCGTCCAAAGTAGCCAATACCTCGTTTAAAGGGACACTGTACCCAAATTTTTTCTTTTGTAATTCAGAAAGAGCATGCTATTTTAAGCAACTTTCTAATTCACTCCTATTATCAATTTTTCTTCGTTCTCTTGCTATCATTATTTGAAAAAGAAGGCATCTAAGCTTTTTTTTGGTTTCAGTACTCTGGACAGCACTTTTTTTATTGGTGGATGGATTTATCCACCAATCAGCAAGGACAACCCAGGTTGTTCACCAAAAATGGGCCGGCTTCTAAACTTACATTCTTGCATTTCAAATAAAGATACCAAGAGAATGAAGAAAATTTGATAATAGGAGTAAATTAGAAAGTTGCTTAAAATTTCATGCTCAATCTGAATCACGAAAGAAAAATTTTGGGTACAGTGTCCCTTTAACACTACACGAAGGTGTTCAAGCTTAAACCTGAAGTTTACTTCTTCAACTTCTGAATCTGAGATTTCAATCTCAGAAGCTACAGAGGTAACCTCCTCATCAGAGTTATAAGGGAGGGCAACCTGCGTAGCAGCAGATGGGACAGACACCTTACTATCTGAAAACTGTTTCGTTTTCCCTCTTGCGTTTCCCCAATGCAGGAAAAGCAGATAATGCCGCAGATACCGCAGAAGATATCTGTGCAGCAAAATCTGATGGCAAATAAACTCCTCCAGGAGGCTGAGAGGAACTGCAGGGCACTGTATGTGACGCCATTAAGGCTTGGGACGTTGGAGGAGAAAGCTGTGGCATTGCCTGAACAGCATCAACCTGAGAGACATTGGGCTCAGCGGGCAAAAGCTTATCCTTACATTCTAGCGTTCTATCTAAACATGTAGCATGAAATAGCATAGGCAAAACAATCTGGGCCTCTAGGCATAATAAGCATCTATCACAAGATATAGATTCTTGCTCCATGTTCATAATTAGCAAAATAAGTAAATCTCCAAAAATAAATGAGAAACTAAAAATATTAAATTAAAGTCACTTTAACAAAAAAAAAATGTTTACACCCTCAGAGGGGTAACGCAAAAGAACTTTAATGCCTAATAAAATAATATAGACTAGACTGAGATGCCCTACCGTAATCCACTTCAACATTTTTCTGTCAGTGAACGCTTCTAAAGAAGTGATACAGCAGAGGCTGAAAAAGAAATGACGCTACTCCGCTCCGATATCTCGACGGAAGAGGAGGAAGTCACATTACCGTCAGAGAAGGAAAACTGAGCAGCAAATAAAAGCACGTATTTCCCTCTGACTAAAAATACCGGAGCTAAAATACACAGACTCCCTGTGAAACAGCCCTGGGAAATTGTTGCACAAACAAAAAAAATATTTTTGCATTTACACAATTTCAGTTTCCAACCCAGCATAGTAAAAAGCATAAGCCCACATACAACTAAGCATGAAAAAGAAAAAAAAATATGCAGACTTAGTCACTAGTCTCCACATACACTGTGTCTGCCCTCTGCCAAAGTGAATCCTCAACAAGGATTAAAAATGTCCCAATAAACTGCAATACGAGTAAACATCTGAAGTGCAAGTCTCCAAGATTTAGAAGACAAAAAGCACTTACCTGCAGTCTAGCTGTCCGGCAGGAACACAGCTCACAAGGCATGAAAGGACACATACTCCTCACAGAGACCTGTAGAAAAAAGAAAGAACAGAGTAACCAACTCTTGCTTTCTATAATTAGGGCAGCAATGTGTTAGGAAACAAAGTAAGGACTACTTCACAACTTCCTAACTGCTTAAAAGCCACCACTACTCTACTGAAGAGATTGACGTGGACTCAGCTAAACCCAAATCCTTGCTTGCAGAGAAAAAGTACCCAAAAAAGGAATACATTTCTTAAGACACCAAACTTCACCTCCTCCATTGACAGAGGCAAAGAGAATGATTGGGGATTATGGGTAGACACTTGCACTTGACTGGGGATTATGGGTAGACACTTGCCTTCTCCTGCTGGTCAGAAGTGATGTTCCCACTAGTAATTGGAATGACGTTGTGGACTCTCCATGTCTTAGGAAAGAATTACCCCTTAAAAAATATATTCTTTGTGCTTATCATCCATTGCTGGGAAAAGAGATTTAAAAAAACAATTAAAAACAATTTAAAAAATTTAAGAGCAAACACACATTTTTGTTAACGATTTAGATAGAGCATGTAATTTTAAACAACTTTCCAATTAAATTCCATTATCAAATTGCTCATTCTTTTTTATATTCACACTTTGAGTCACCAGCTTCTACTGAGCATTTTTAAATTTGTCAGAAAAAATATATATACTGCTCATTTGAAATTCAAAGTAAGTGCTATTGCATTGTCTTGTTATTAAGCATTTGTCGATTCTACTGTATTTAATGGTCCTTCACCTATGAACTAATTTAAAAAACAATCAAAAACGTACCAGAATGGCCTGATTACTACAATAAATAAAAAATGTATGCAACAATCATATCTTGACAATCTGTCTAGCCTGAGACTCATCTGCAAATAACAATAGGATAACATAACAACCAGAAATGGTAAGATAATAAATCTAAGCAGATGTAATGATGTAACTACAGAAAAACAGAATTTATGTTTACCTGATAAATTACTTTCTCCAACGGTGTGTCCGGTCCACGGCGTCATCCTTACTTGTGGGATATTCTCTTCCCCAACAGGAAATGGAAAAGAGCCCAGCAAAGCTGGTCACATGATCCCTCCTAGGCTCCGCCTTCCCCAGTCATTCGACCGACGTAAAGGAGGAATATTTGCATAGGAGAAATCATATGATACCGTGGTGACTGTAGTTAGAGAAAATAAATCATCAGACCTGATTAAAAAACCAGGGCGGGCCGTGGACCGGACACACCGTTGGAGAAAGTAATTTATCAGGTAAACATAAATTCTGTTTTCTCCAACATAGGTGTGTCCGGTCCACGGCGTCATCCTTACTTGTGGGAACCAATACCAAAGCTTTAGGACACGGATGATGGGAGGGAGCAAATCAGGTCACCTAGATGGAAGGCACCACGGCTTGCAAAACCTTTCTCCCAAAAATAGCCTCAGAAGAAGCAAAAGTATCAAATTTGTAAAATTTAGTAAAAGTGTGCAGTGAAGACCAAGTCGCTGCCTTACATATCTGATCAACAGAAGCCTCGTTCTTGAAGGCCCATGTGGAAGCCACGGCCCTAGTGGAATGAGCTGTGATTCTTTCAGGAGGCTGCCGTCCGGCAGTCTCATAAGCCAATCTGATGATGCTTTTAAGCCAAAAAGAGAGAGAGGTAGAAGTTGCTTTTTGACCTCTCCTTTTACCAGAATAAACAACAAACAAGGAAGATGTTTGTCTGAAATCCTTTGTAGCCTCTAAATAGAATTTTAGAGCACGAACTACATCCAAATTGTGCAACAAACGTTCCTTCTTTGAAACTGGATTCGGACACAAAGAAGGCACGACTATCTCCTGGTTAATATTTTTGTTAGAAACAACTTTCGGAAGAAAACCAGGTTTAGTACGCAAAACCACCTTATCTGCATGGAACACCAGATAAGGAGGAGAACACTGCAGAGCAGATAACTCTGAAACTCTTCTAGCAGAAGAAATTGCAACAAAAAACAAAACTTTCCAAGATAATAACTTGATATCAACGGAATGTAGGGGTTCAAACGGAACCCCCTGAAGAACTGAAAGAACTAAATTAAGACTCCAAGGAGGAGTCAAAGGTTTGTAAACAGGCTTGATTCTAACCAGAGCCTGAACAAAAGCTTGAACATCTGGCACAGCCGCCAGCTTTTTGTGAAGTAAAACAGATAAAGCAGAAATCTGTCCCTTCAAAGAACTTGCAGATAATCCTTTCTCCAAACCTTCTTGAAGAAAGGATAGAATCTTAGGAATTTTTATCTTGTTCCATGGGAATCCTTTAGATTCACACCAACAGATATATTTTTTCCATATTTTATGGTAGATCTTTCTAGTTACAGGCTTTCTGGCCTGAACAAGAGTATCAATGACAGAATCTGAGAACCCTCGCCTTGATAAAATCAAGCGTTCAATCTCCAAGCAGTCAGTTGGAGTGAGGCCAGATTCGGATGTTCGAACGGACCTTGAACAAGAAGGTCCTGTCTCAAAGGTAGCCTCCATGGAGGAGCCGATGACATATTCACCAGATCTGCATACCAAGTCCTGCGTGGCCACGCAGGAGCTATCAAGATCACCGATACCCTCTCCTGTTTGATCCTGGCTACCAGCCTGGGAATGAGAGGAAACGGTGGGAACACATAAGCTAGGTTGAAGCTCCAAGGTGCTACTAGTGCATCCACTAGAGTCGCCTTGGGATCCCTGGATCTGGACCCGTAGCAAGGAACCTTGAAGTTCTGACGAGACGCCATCAGATCCATGTCTGGAATGCCCCACAATTGAATTATTTGGGCAAAGATTTCCGGGTGGAGTTCCCACTCCCCCGGATGAAATGTCTGACGACTCAGAAAATCCGCTTCCCAATTTTCCACTCCTGGGATGTGGATTGCAGACAAGTGGCAGTAGTGAGTCTCCGCCCATTGAATTATTTTGGTCACTTCTTCCATCGCCAGGGAACTCCTTGTTCCCCCCTGATGGTTGATATACGCAACAGTCGTCATGTTGTCTGATTGAAACCGTATGAATTTGGCCTTTGCTAGCTGAGGCCAAGCCTTGAGAGCATTGAATATCGCTCTCAGTTCCAGAATATTTATCGGGAGAAGAGATTCTTCCCGAGACCAAAGACCCTGAGCTTTCAGGGGTTCCCAGACCGCGCCCCAGCCCACCAGACTGGCGTCGGTCGTGACAATGACCCACTCTGGTCTGCGGAAGCTCATCCCTTGTGACAGGTTGTCCAGGGTCAGCCACCAACGGAGTGAATCTCTGGTCCTCTGATCTACTTGTATCGTCAGAGACAAGTCTGTATAATCCCCATTCCACTGACTGAGCATGCACAGTTGTAATGGTCTTAGATGAATTCGCGCAAAAGGAACTATGTCCATTGCCGCGACCATCAAACCTATTACTTCCATGCACTGCGCTATGGAAGGAAGAAGAACAGAATGAAGTACTTGACAAGAGCTTAGAAGTTTTGATTTTCTGGCCTCTGTCAGAAAAATCCTCATTTCTAAGGAGTCTATTATTGTTCCCAAGAAGGGAACTCTTGTTGACGGAGATAGAGAACTTTTTTCTACGTTCACTTTCCACCCGTGAGATCTGAGAAAGACCAGGACAATGTCCGTATGAGCCTTTGCTTGTGGTAGAGACGACGCTTGAATCAGTATGTCGTCCAAGTAAGGTACTACTGCAATGCCCCTTGGTCTTAGCACCGCTAGAAGGGACCCTAGTACCTTTGTGAAAATTCTTGGAGCAGTGGCTAATCCGAATGGAAGTGCCACAAACTGGTAATGCTTGTCCAGAAAGGCAAACCTTAGGAACCGATGATGTTCCTTGTGGATAGGAATATGTAGATACGCATCCTTTAAATCCACCGTGGTCATGAATTGACCTTCCTGGATGGTAGGAAGAATTGTCCGAATGGTTTCCATTTTGAACGATGGAACCTTGAGAAATTTGTTTAGGATCTTGAGATCTAAGATTGGTCTGAATGTTCCCTCTTTTTTGGGAACTATGAACAGATTGGAGTAGAATCCCATCCCTTGTTCTCCTAATGGAACAGGATGAATCACTCCCATTTTTAACAGGTCTTCTACACAATGTAAGAATGCCTGTCTTTTTATGTGGTCTGAAGACAATTGAGACCTGTGGAACCTCCCCCTTGGGGGTAGCTCCTTGAATTCCAGAAGATAACCTTGGGAGACTATTTCTAGCGCCCAAGGATCCAGAACATCTCTTGCCCAAGCCTGAGCGAAGAGAGAAAGTCTGCCCCCCACCAGATCCGGTCCCGGATCGGGGGCCAACATCTCATGCTGTCTTGGTAGCAGTGGCAGGTTTCTTGGCCTGCTTACCTTTGTTCCAGCCTTGCATTGGCCTCCAGGCTGGCTTGGTTTGAGAAGTATTACCCTCTTGCTTAGAGGATGTAGAACTTGGGGCTGGTCCGTTTCTGCGAAAGGGACGAAAATTTGGTTTATTTTTAGCCTTGAAAGACCTATCCTGAGGAAGGGCGTGGCCCTTACCCCCAGTGATATCTGAAATAATCTCTTTCAAGTCAGGGCCAAACAGCGTTTTCCCCTTGAAAGGTATGTTAAGCAATTTGTTCTTGGAAGACGCATCCGCTGACCAAGATTTTAGCCAAAGCGCTCTGCGCCACAATAGCAAACCCCGCATTTTTCGCCGCTAATCTAGCCAATTGCAAAGTGGCGTCCAAAGTAAAAGAGTTAGCCAATTTAAGAGCATGAATTCTGTCCATAATCTCCTCATAAGAAGAATCTTTATTGAGCGACTTTTCTAGTTCATCGAACCAGAAACACGCTGCTGTAGTGACAGGAACAATGCATGAAATTGGTTGTAGAAGGTAACCTTGCTGAACAAACATCTTTTTAAGCAAACCCTCTAATTTTTTATCCATAGGATCTTTGAAAGCACAACTATCTTCTATAGGGATAGTAGTGCGTTTATTTAGAGTAGAAACCGCCCCCTCGACCTTGGGGACTGTCTGCCATAAGTCCTCTCTGGGGTCGACCATAGGAAACAATTTCTTAAATATAGGGGGAGGGACAAAAGGTATGCCGGGCCTTTCCCATTCTTTGTTTACAATGTCCGCCACCCGCTTGGGTATAGGAAAAGCTTTGGGGGGCCCCGGGACCTCTAGGAACTTGTCCATCTTACATAATTTCTCTGGAATGACCAAATTGTCACAATCATCCAGAGTAGATAACACCTCCTTAAGCAGAGCGCGGAGATGTTCCAATTTAAATTTGAATGTAATCACATCAGGTTCAGCTTGTTGAGAAATTTTCCCTGAATCTGAAATTTCTCCCTCAGACAAAACCTCCCTGGCCCCCTCAGACTGGTGTAGGGGCATGTCAGAACCATTATCATCAGCGTCCTCATGCTCTTCTGTATTTTCTAAAACAGAGCAGTCGCGCTTTCGCTGATAAGTGGGCATTTTGGCTAAAATGTTTTTGATAGAATTATCCATTACAGCCGTTAATTGTTGCATAGTAAGGAGTATTGGCGCACTAGATGTACTAGGGGCCTCCTGTGTGGGCAAGACTGGCGTAGACGAAGGAGGGGAAGATGCAGTACCATGCTTACTCCCCTCACTTGAGGAATCATCTTGGGCATCATTTTCTCTAAATTTTGTGTCACATACATCACATCTATTTAAATAAGAAGGAACCTTGGCTTCCTCACATATAGAACATAGTCTATCTGATAGTTCAGACATGTTAAACAGGCAAAAACTTGATAACAAAGTACAAAAAACGTTTTAAAATAAAACCGTTACTGTCACTTTAAATTTTAAACTGAACACACTTTATTACTGAATATGTGAAAAAGTATGAAGGAATTGTTCAAAATTCACCAAAATTTCACCACAGTGTCTTAAAGCCTTAAAAGTATTGCACACCAAATTTGAAAGCTTTAACTCTTAAAATAACGGAACCAGAGCCGTTTTTATATTTAACCCCTATACAGTCCCTGGTATCTGCTTTGCTGAGACCCAACCAAGCCCAGAGGGGAATACGATACCAAATGACGCCTTCAGTAAGCTTTTTCTATGTATCTGAGCTCCTCACACATGCATCTGCATGCCTTGCTTCCCAAAAACAACTGCGCATTAGTGGCGCGAAAATGAGGCTCTGCCTATGATTAGAGAAGGCCCCCAGTGAAAAAGGTGTCCAATACAGTGCCTGCCGGTTATTTAACATAATTCCCAAGAATAAAATAACTCCTCAAAGCTAAAAACTATTAAAAATGCTTATAAATCAATCGTTTTAGCCCAGAAAAATGTCTACCAGTCTTTAAAGCCCTTGTGAAGCCCTTTATTCTTATTTAATAAAAATGGCTTACCGGATCCCATAGGGAAAATGACAGCTTCCAGCATTACCAAGTCTTGTTAGAAATGTGTCATACCTCAAGCAGCAAAAGTCTGCTCACTGTTTCCCCCAACTGAAGTTAATTCCTCTCAACAGTCCTGTGTGGAAACAGCCATCGATTTTAGTAACGGTTGCTAAAATCATTTTCCTCTTACAAACAGAAATCTTCATCTCTTTTCTGTTTCAGAGTAAATAGTACATACCAGCACTATTTTAAAATAACAAACTCTTGATTGAAGAATAAAAACTACATTTAAACACCAAAAAACTCTAAGCCATCTCCGTGGAGATGTTGCCTGTACAACGGCAAAGAGAATAACTGGGGAAGGCGGAGCCTAGGAGGGATCATGTGACCAGCTTTGCTGGGCTCTTTGCCATTTCCTGTTGGGGAAGAGAATATCCCACAAGTAAGGATGACGCCGTGGACCGGACACACCTATGTTGGAGAAAAGTGCTTCCACAAAGTAAAAGTTTTAGAGTGTGTATGTACAGACTGACAGGTTTTTTGTTTGTTTGTTTTATTCAAATATTTTTTTTTCCACTTAAAAGCCCAAATTTTTTTTCATGATTCAGAATAGAGCATGTATTTTTAAAACAACTTTCTGATTTACTTCTATTATCAATTTGTTTTTGTTATCTTGGTGTCTTTTGTTGAAAAGCATGAACGTAAGCTCAGGAGCATGCTTGTATCTGGAGCACTATATGGCAACAGTTTTGCATGAATATTATCGATAAACAAAATCACTAGACGGAAGCACTATTTCCTGCCATGTAGTGCTCCAGAGACATACCTATGTATCTCTTCAACAAAAAATAAAATGGGAATGAAGCAAATTTGATAATAGAAGTAAATTGGAAATATTTTTAAAATTGAATGTTCTGTCTGAATCTCAAAATACATTTCTGGGTTTCATATTCCTTTAAATATTATTGGTTACAATAAAACAAGTCCAACAGCATTATCTTGAATTCCATTTTTACATATATCAAAGCAGCAAATACAGCCACGTAAAACGTTTGCTATACACATTTGGCCAGATTACAAGTGGAGCACTAATTAACACTCCCGCTCGAACGCGAAATGCTAGAAATAAGATTTTTACACTTGTCGGTTTGCACTCGTATTATGAGTAGAAAGTAAATTGTTTTCGCTCATGCGCAAGCCAGACAAGCGCAAAATGCTGAACTTAGAATATGGGGCACTCTTTCATTTATTTCCCTGTAGAAGTCAATGAAGAAAAAAAAAGGGGGGGGGGGGGACACCACTATCGCATATTCTCATGTGAAATATTTACAGGAAATACATAGTTAAAACCTTTATTAAATATGAATATTGCTTTTACATCTTTTCATCTACTTAACTGCAAAGGGCTTATATGTCTATATAAGTGTTTATATGTATGAGTGTGTGTACATCTCTAGACATGTATATATCTCAATGTTAGAGCCCTTTGCCTACCTGAGACCTCATATCTTTGAGCCTCTAAAAAACTTGTGTGCAATATTTTTTTAAATATTTTTTATTTGATGGTGTAATTATGAGTGTAACTGTACTTTGTCGTGTATTTTTGATGTGTTTTGTGCAAATTGTTTGTTTGTTTTGCAAAACAGTTAGCCAGAGCTCTGAAGTTTCGGTAATCATTCTAGTGTAAAACGTGATCACGTTTACTTTCAACTCGTAATATGAGCGATAAGCTCAGCGAGTGCAAACACTTATGATAAACCCCTTATTGCTTGCATGCAAACATTTGCGTTCCACTCAGAATCTGGCCCATTATAAATTTTAGAAACTGGTTACAGTAAAAAGCAATATAGATAAAATAATTTATATTTAAATCAAAATACCTGATTTAATATAACAGGCTGTGCAGTTATGGTTGCAACTGGTCTGAGGGCAGGCTGGGTCATTGCAGGGAAGGTGATATTTCGACTTGTTATCTGAGAATTTGAAGAGACTGTTACAGTCCTACAGGCAGGCTGTTGTATTGTAGGGCTTGCTCTGGGTGGTTGATGTGACGGCATACATGCAGTGATAGGTCTCTTTAATGCTTCTGGGGAGACAATTGGCCTTGGCAGTGGTTGTACTACGGCAGAGCTGGAAGCTGCTTTACTTGTAGGCTGGTATATAGATGTAACAGGCAAAACACTTGGATTTGATGTACATGGAGTCTTAAAGTGGTTACTGGAAAGCTGAATTGTTCCTAAATTTAAGAATATATAAATGGAAAAAAAAAAAAAAAAGATTAATAATTCAAATAATAAAAATAATAGTAGTAATAACTTGCAATATAAAATAATATTACCTCTGGTTGATGTCCCGTTCTCAATTCGAGATGAGCCATGTTGAACCCCAGATGTATTAACTGTAAAACGATGAAAAAAATTATCCAACTACACTTGGAAAAAGAATATTTATGCTTATCTGATAAATTTATTTCCGGATATGGTGAGTCCACGGCTTCATCATTTACTGTTGGGAATATCACTCCTAGCCAGCAGGAGGAGGCAAAGAGCACCACAGCAAAGCTGTTAAAGTATCACTTCCCTTTCCACAACCCCCAGTCAATTGACCAAAGGGAAATGGAGAAAAAAGGATTACCACAAGGTGTAGAGGTGCCCGAGGTTTAGTCAAAAATAACTGTCTTGAAATAAAGGGGCGGGGCCATGGACTCACCATATCCGGAAATAAATACATTTATCAGGTAAGCATAAATTTTGTTGTCTTGCCTAAGATATGATGAGTCCACAGCTTCATCATTTACTGTTGGGAACCAATACCCAAGCTAGAGGACACAGATAATTAGGGAGGGACAAGACAGGTAGACCTAAACAGAAGGCACCACCGCTTGAAGAACCTTACTCCCAGAAGAAACCTCAGCCAAGACAAAAGAATTAAATTTTGAAAATTTTGAAAAAGTATGCAGAGAAGACAAAATTGCAGCCTTGCAATCTGTTCCACAGAGCTTCATTATTGAAGGCCCAAAAAGAGGAAACAGCCCTCGTGGAATGAGCTGTAATTCTCTCAGGAGGCTGCTAACCAGCAGTCTCATAAACAAAACAAATTATATTTCACTACTATAAAACAGGATCAGGAGCTTTCTGACCCTACATATTCCTGAGAAACCCACAAACCCACAAACAGAACAGAGGACTGGCTGTAGGTAAAATTTAATAACACCCACAACATCCAGATTGTGCAATAAACATTCTTTATAAGAAGAAGGATTAGGACATAGAGAAGGAACAACAGGTTCCTGATTAATATTTATATTTAGGAAGAAACCCCAACTTATTACAAAGAATCGCCTTATCAGCATGAAAGATAAGGTAAGGCAAATCACACTGCAAAGCTGAGAGTTCCAAAACTCTCAGAGCAGAAGAGATAATAAAAAGAAAACATAGCCTTCCAAGATAATAACTTAATATCTATGAAATGCAAAGGCCCAAACAGAGCCTGCTGCAAAAATCTTAGAACAAGGATAAGGCTCCTAGGAGGAGCAACAGACTTAAACACAGGCCTGATTCTAACCAAGGCCTGACAAAAAGAAAGCACATTTGGCACATTCACCAGACGCTTGAGAAAATGCAGAAACCCCTTCAGAGAACTTAATGAAAAACCCTTCTCCAGATCTTCTTGGAAAAGGCCAAAATCCGAGGAATCCTAACTCTTCTCTAAGAGCAGCCCTTGGATTTGCACCAATAAAGGTATTTACACAATACCTAGAGGTAAACTTTCTAGTAGCCTAAATCGTGGTCTCAATAGCCAACTCAGAAAAAAACACGCTTAGATAGAGCTAAGCGTTCAATCTCCAAGCACTCAGCTTCAGAGAAACAATATCTGGAAAAAGGAATAGAACCCGAGTAAAAATATCCTTCCTCAGAGGCAGCATCCAAGGTGTAAGAGATGACATCTTCACCAGGTCTGCAGACCAGGTCCTGCAAAGTCATGCAGGAGCTATTATTAAAAGTACTGATGCTTCCTCCTGTTTGATACGAGCAATGGACTTGTGAAAAAGATAAACAGTGCAAACATAAAGACAAACAGTAAAGACAAAAATCCCAAGGAACCGCCAGATCAACTATCAGGGCTGCCTGCGGATCTCTGACCTTGAAAGCTTGGCATTCTGCCGAAACGCTATCAATCCAATCTGACCCATTTGAGGGTTAACCTGGAGAACACCTCCGGAAGGAGAACCCACTCCCCCGGATGAGAACTTTATCTGCTCAGGAAGCCCTCTTCCCAGATGTCCACTCCTAGAAAGTGGATGGCAGATAAACAGCCCATGTGAGCTACCACCCACCGAACAAAGCCGAGCCCCCTCCTTCATGACTAAGGAACCCCAAGTTCCTCCCCGAGCCACTGAGGTGAAATCTTCTGACTGAAACCTGATAAACCGGCTAAGGAAAACTGAAGACAAGCCCTCAGATGAAAAATCTCCACTCTAAGATGTTGATGGAGAACAGAGTACTCATGAGTCCAAAGTCCTTGCACCGTTAAAGAATTCCAGACTGCTCCCCAGCCCAGCCGGCTAGCGTCCGTGGTCACAATCACCCAGGAATATCTCCAGAAACATGCGCCCTGAGACAAATACCCATGGAAAAGAGTCTCTTAAAGCAGAACCAGATCTATCTTCTAAGAAAGATCCGAATGGTCACCGCTTTATTGACTGAGCATGCATAACTGCAGAGCTCTCAAATGGACTAGAGAAAAGGGATGACATCCCTGGGACCTTCAGACCAATTACCTCCAAACATTGTGCCACTGAACAGTGAAGGTAAAATCAGCTACAGCTGAATTCAATTCCCATCCTCTGGTTACAAGATGGCTAAACAATCTACCGGACCACTATAGCATGCTGTTGGCCAAACCGTAGACTGTAGAGAGAGGTAAGAGCAAACAAATCCTTGATTCTCTGACCTCCGATAGAAATATGCTCATAGATAGAGAATCTAAAAGGTCCCCAAAAAAACACACCCTTGTAGAAGAAACAAGGGGACTCTTTCCTAAATTCACTTCCCATCCATGCAACTCTCCAAGACCTAAAGAGTCCTTCTAGGATGATGAATATCAGAAACTTGAGAAGATCCTGGATAAGGGAACAAGAAGATACACATCCTTAAGGTCCATGTTCGCCAAGAACAGACCCTCTTGAATCAAAGGAGAAAGTATACTACTTTGAAGGACTAAACTCTGAGAAACTCAAGATAAATACCTAGATCCTGTTTCCAGACTGGAACTATTACTCCCAGAGAGGAAGGTCCTGAACCCAGTTCAAGAAAGACTCAACATACCTGGGCTGCAGATACTCTAAAAAATCTGCACCTGTGAGGAAAACATAGATTGCTACCCCCCGAACAAAGACTGGCTGGAAGTCCAACAGACTGGACTGTCTCTGTAGAGAGAAAGGAAGACTTTCAGGTCCAAACAAGGTCTTATCCTTGTAAGGAAGAGCCAGAAGCTTGGAATTGGAGGAAACATTAATAAAATCCAAATATGGCCACGGTCATCTAGGTCAAATTGGATATGAAACCTGCATTTGCAGTGATAGAAAGCCTAGGCTGTGCCACCAAGCCGTTGGTAGGCTTCTCAACTGACCAAGATGTCAGCCACAACACCCCGCAGGCTAGCACAGCAAGTCTAAGGAGACAAAGAATCGCTCTAGATGATCAAATAAACCTCCAGCTTCTTATCCATGGATCCGTAAAGGAGCAGCTATCCTCCATTGGGATCGAAGTTCTCTGAGCCATAGTAGAAAACATAATTTATGCTTACCTGATAAATTCCTTTCTTCTGTAGTGTGATCAGTCCACGGGTCATCATTACTTCTGGGATATTAACTGCTCCCCTACAGGAAGTGCAAGAGGATTCACCCAGCAGAGCTGCATATAGCTCCTCCCCTCTACGTCACTCCCAGTCATTCGACCAAGGACCAACGAGAAAGGAAAAGCCAAGGGTGAAGTGGTGACTGGAGTATAAATTAAAAAATATTTACCTGCCTTAAAAACAGGGCGGGCCGTGGACTGATCACACTACAGAAGAAAGGAATTTATCAGGTAAGCATAAATTATGTTTTCTTCTGTTAAGTGTGATCAGTCCACGGGTCATCATTACTTCTGGGATACCAATACCAAAGCAAAAGTACACGGATGACGGGAGGGATAGGCAGACTCTTTATACAGAAGGAACCACTGCCTGAAGAACCTTTCTCCCAAAAATAGCCTCCGATGAAGCAAAGGTGTCAAATTTGTAAAATTTGGAAAAAGTATGAAGCGAAGACCAAGTTGCAGCCTTGCAAATCTGTTCAACAGAGGCCTCATTCTTGAAGGCCCAAGTGGAAGCCACAGCTCTAGTAGAATGAGCTGTAATTCTTTCAGGGGGCTGCTGTCCAGCAGTCTCATAAGCTAAACGAATTATGCTACGAAGCCAAAAAGAAAGAGAGGTAGCGGAAGCTTTTTGACCTCTCCTCTGCCCAGAGTAAATGACAAACAGAGAAGACGTTTGTCGGAATTCCTTAGTTGCCTGCAAGTAAAATTTTAGAGCCCGGACTACATCCAGGTTGTGCAGTAGACGTTCCTTCTTTGAAGAAGGATTTGGGCATAAAGAAGGAACAACAATCTCTTGATTGATATTCCTGTTAGTAACTACCTTAGGTAAGAACCCAGGTTTAGTACGCAGGACTACCTTATCCAAATGAAAAATCAAATAAGGAGAATCACAATGTAAGGCTGATAATTCAGAGACTCTTCGAGCCGAGGAAATAGCCATTAAAAATAGAACTTTCCAAGATAACAACTTTATATCAATGGAATGAAGGGGTTCAAACGGAACGCCCTGTAAAACATTAAGAACAAGGTTTAAACTCCATGGTGGAGCAACAGTTTTAAACACAGGCTTAATCCTGGCCAAAGCCTGACAAAAAGCCTGGACGTCAGGAACTTCTGACAGACGTTTGTGTAACAGAATGGACAGAGCTGAGATCTGTCCCTTTAATGAACTAGCAGATAAACCCTTTTCTAAACCTTCTTGTAGAAAAGACAATATCCTAGGAATCCTAACCTTACTCCAAGAGTAACCTTTGGATTCACACCAATGTAGGTATTTACGCCATATCTTATGGTAAATCTTTCTGGTAACAGGTTTCCTAGTCTGTATTAAGGTACTAATAACTGACTCAGAAAACCCACGTCTTGATAAAATTAAGCGTTCAATTTCCAAGCAGTCAGCTTCAGAGAAGTTAGATTTTGATGTTTGAAGGGACCCTGTATCAGAAGGTCCTGTTTCAGAGGTAGAGACCAAGGCGGACAGGATGACATGTCCACCAGGTCTGCATACCAAGTCCTGCGTGGCCACGCAGGTGCTATTAGAATCACTGATGCTCTCTCTTGTTTGATTCTGGCTATCAATCGAGGAAGCAACGGGAAGGGTGGAAACACGTAAGCCATCCTGAAGTCCCAAGGTGCTGTCAGAGCATCTATCAGGACTGCTCCTGGATCCCTGGATCTGGACCCGTAACGAGGAAGCTTGGCGTTCTGTCAAGACGCCATGAGATCTATCTCTGGTTTGCCCCAACGTCGAAGTATTTGGGCAAAGACCTCCGGATGAAGTTCCCACTCCCCCGGATGAAAAGTCTGACGACTTAAGAAATCCGCCTCCCAGTTCTCCACTCCCGGGATGTGGATTGCTGACAGGTGGCAAGAGTGAGACTCTGCCCAGCGAATTATCTTTGATACTTCCATCATAGCTAGGGAGCTTCTTGTCCCTCCCTGATGGTTGATGTAAGCTACAGTCGTGATGTTGTCCGACTGAAACCTGATGAACCCCCGAGTTGTCAACTGGGGCCAAGCCAGGAGGGCATTGAGAACTGCTCTCAATTCCAGAATGTTTATTGGCAGGAGACTCTCCTCCTGACTCCATAGTCCCTGAGCCTTCAGGGAATTCCAGACGGCACCCCAACCTAGAAGGCTGGCGTCTGTTGTTACAATTGTCCAGTCTGGTCTGCTGAATGGCATCCCCCTGGACAGGTGTGGCCGAGAAAGCCACCATAGAAGAGAATTTCTGGTCTCTTGATCCAGATTCAGAGAAGGGGATAAGTCTGAGTAATCCCCATTCCACTGACCTAGCATGCACAGTTGCAGTGGTCTGAGGTGTAAGCGTGCAAAGGGTACTATGTCCATTGCCGCTACCATTAAGCCGATTACCTCCATACATTGAGCCACTGACGGGTGTTGAATGGAATGAAGAGTGCGGCAAGCACTTTGAAGTCTTGATAGCCTGTCCTCTGTCAGGTAAATCTTCATTTCTACAGAATCTATAAGAGTCCCCAGGAAGGGAACTCTTGTGAGTGGAACGAGTGAACTTTTCTTTTCGTTCACCTTCCATCCATGTGACCTTAGAAATGCCAGCACTAACTCTGTATGAGATTTGGCAGTTTGAAAGCTTGAAACTTGTATCAGAATGTCGTCTAGGTATGGAGCTACCGAGATTCCCTGCGGTCTTAGTACCGCCAGAAGAGCACCCAGAACCTTTGTGAAGATTCTTGGCGCTGTAGCCAATCCGAATGGAAGAGCCACAAACTGGTAATGCCTGTCTAGGAAGGCAAACCTTAGGTACCGGTAATGATCTTTGTGAATTTGTTTAGGATCTTTAAGTCCAGGATTGGTCTGAAAGTTCCCTCTTTTTTGGGAACCACAAACAGATTTGAGTAAAACCCCTGTCCCTGTTCCGATCGTGGAACTGGATGGATTACTCCCATTAACAAGAGCTCTTGTACGCAGCGTAGAAAAGCCTCTTTCTTTGTCTGGATTGTTGACAATCTTGACAGATGAAATCTCTCTCTTGGAGGAGAGTATTTGAAGTCCAGAAGGTATCCCTGAGATATTATCTCTAGCGCCCAGGGATCCTGAACATCTCTTGCCCAAGCCTGGGCGAAGAGAGAAAGTCTGCCCCCCACTAGATCCGATCCCGGATCGGGGGCCCTCAATTCATGCTGTTTTGGGGGCAGCAGCAGGTTTCCTAGTCTGCTTGCCCTTGTTCCAAGACTGGTTAGGTTTCCAGCCTTGTCTGTAGCGAGCAACAGCTCCTTCCTGTTTTGGTGCAGAGGAAGTTGATGCTGCTCCTGCTTTGAAATTACGAAAGGAACGAAAACTAGACTGTCTAGTCTTGGCTTTGGCTTTGTCCTGAGGCAGGGCATGGCCTTTACCTCCTGTAATGTCAGCGATAATCTCTTTCAACCCGGGCCCGAATAAGGTCTGCCCTTTGAAAGGTATATTAAGCAATTTAGACTTAGAAGTAACATCAGCTGACCAGGATTTTAGCCACAGCGCCCTGCGTGCCTGAATGGCGAATCCTGAATTCTTCGCCGTAAGTTTAGTAAGATGTACTACGGCCTCCGAAATGAATGAATTAGCTAGTTTAAGGACTCTAAGCCTGTCCGTAATGTCGTCCAGAGTAGCTGAACCAATGTTCTCTTCCAGAGACTCAATCCAGAATGCCGCTGCAGCCATGATCGGCGCAATGCATGCAAGGGGTTGCAATATAAAACCTTGTTGAACAAACATTTTCTTAAGGTAACCCTCTAACTTTTTATCCATTGGATCTGAAAAAGCACAGCTATCCTCCACCGGGATAGTGGTACGCTTAGCTAAAGTAGAAACTGCTCCCTCCACCTTAGGGACCGTTTGCCATAAGTCCCTTGTGGTGGCGTCTATTGGAAACATTTTTCTAAATATCGGAGGGGGTGAGAACGGCACACCGGGTCTATCCCACTCCTTAGTAACAATTTCAGTAAGTCTCTTAGGTATAGGAAAAACCTCAGTACTCGTCGGTACCGCAAAATATTTATCCAACCTACACATTTTCTCTGGTATTGCAACTGTGTTACAATCATTCAGAGCCGCTAACACCTCCCCTAGTAATACACGGAGGTTTTCCAGTTTAAATTTAAAATTTGAAATATCTGAATCCAGTCTGTTTGGATCAGAACCGTCACCCACAGAATGAAGTTCTCCGTCCTCATGTTCTGCCACCTGTGACGCAGTGTCTGACATGGCCCTAATATTATCAGCGCACTCTGTTCTCACCCCAGAGTGATCACGCTTACCTTTTAGTTCTGGTAATTTAGCCAAAACTTCAGTCATAACAGTAGCCATATCCTGTAATGTGATTTGTAATGGCCGCCCAGCTGTACTCGGCGCTACAATATCACGCACCTCCCTCTGAGCGGGAGATGTAGGTACTGACACGTGAGGCGAGTTAGTCGGCATAACTCTCCCCTCGTTGTTTGGTGAAATTTGTTCAATTTGTACAGATTGATTTTTATTTAAAGTAGCATCAATACAGTTAGTACATAAATTTCTATTGGGCTCCACTTTGGCATTGCAACAAATGACACAGGTATCATCTTCTGAATCAGACATGTTTAACACACTAGCAAATAAACTTGCAACTTGGAAATACAATTCAAATAGAATAATATTAAAACGTACTGTGCCTTTAAGAAGTACAGAAGATATATGACAGTTAAAAATTAATAAATTGAAACAGTTATAGCCTCAATCCTTGTAAACAACACAACTTTAGCAAAGGTTTAATCCCATTAGCAAAGATAACAATTTCTGAAAGCAGGAAACAAATTACAGAATAAAAGTTTTTATTTCAGTCAAACTATAATTCTCACAGCTCTGCTGAAAGAAATTACCTCCCTCAAAATAAGTTTTGAAGACCCCTGAGCTCTGTAGAGATGAACCAGATCATGCAGGGAATACAATGAGTTGCTGACTGAAATATTTGATGCATAGTAAAAGCGCCCCTCCCCCCCACACACAGCAGTGAGGGAGAACAGAAACTGACAGAAAAAACAGATTTAAGCAACTGCCAAGTGGAAAAATGGTGCCCAAACATTTATTCACTCAGTACCTCAGCAAATGAAAACGATTTTACATTCCAGCAAAAACGTTAAACATAATCTCTAGTTATTAAACAGCTTTATGTCTTTCTTACAGTGTAATTCTAGTGAAGTACCATTCTCCCAGAATACTGAAGTGTAAAGTATACATACATGACATTATATCGGTATGGCAGGATTTTCTCATCAATTCCATTGTCAGAAAATAAAAACTGCTACATACCTCTATGCAGATTCATCTGCCCGCTGTCCCCTGATCTGAAGTTTACCTCACTCCTCAGATGGCCGAGAACAGCAATATGATCTTAACTACTCCGGCTAAAATCATAGCAAAACTCTGGTAGATTCTTCCTCAAACTCTGCCAGAGAGGTGATAACACACTCCGGTGCTATTTTAAAATAACAAACTTTTGATTGAAGATATAAAACTAAGTATAATCACCATAGTCCTCTCACACGACCTATCTAGTTGCTGGGTGCAAGAGAATGACTGGGAGTGACGTAGAGGGGAGGAGCTATATGCAGCTCTGCTGGGTGAATCCTCTTGCACTTCCTGTAGGGGAGCAGTTAATATCCCAGAAGTAATGATGACCCGTGGACTGATCACACTTAACAGAAGAAAAGCTCACTTTCTACATAAGGCACCGGGCATTTTAATGGAGTCAGCGACAGGAAAATCCTTTAAAGGACAAGAGACAGAGAGAAAGGTATCCCTAGCTTCTCCTATTCCTGTGAAAATGTCCAACGCACATCTAGAAACACTTCCTCATAAGAAGGAACATCTTAGAAAGATAAAGTAAACAAAACTTCCAAGGGCTGACAACAACAGGGGTATCAATGTCGTCCAAGTAGCTAAAATCTCCTCTAAAAGAATACGAGGTGTGCAAGAATACATC